>NC_064278.1:19887500-20065000 GCF_003254725.2 Canis lupus dingo | reverse complement strand
TTGAGGAAGCTGGTGACCATGCTGTCCCCCCCCCCCCCGCCCCCCGTCACGCCAAGAGTGTCTGGCAGCTTTTTTAGGAGAAGGGAGGCTAGCTCAAGTTCCACCCTGGAGTGGAAGCTGGGGGAGGGCAGGGTTAGGCCTCATTCGAAGCCGGGATCCCTTCCCCTCTCCCTGCATAAGCGGCCCTGGTTTGCCCACCCTGATTTCCAGGCCTGACTCAAGTTCTCTCAGACAAGATCAGAGCCCCAGGACAGAAAGCTTTGCAGGGAGGTGGGAAGATTAAAATGGGGGTTCACAAAAAAATGGGGGTTCAGCTGGGATCTCCTTACATTCTATTGCGCCCCCACCCCCACACACCTTTTATCTTGGGCAGTTGACATTTAAGTGCTTCCATTTTCCAGGTACGGGTCAAAAGCATTTTTGTATATTAGCTCATTTAATATGGTTTCTACTATTATCTCCATTTTACTGAGGGGTAAAGTGGCTCTGGGATGAACACTTTTTCTTTTCTTTTTTGTGCTTCTTTTTTTTAATTTTTATTTTTTATTGGAGTTCAGTTTACTCAGTGCTCATCCCGCCAAGTGCCCCCCTCAGTGCCCATCACCCAGTCACCCCAACCCCCCCACCTCCCTTTCCACTACCCCTTGTTCACTTCCCAGAGTTAGGGGTCTCTCATTGGACACCTTTTCTGATGGTAGACTGGGGTCAACCCCCGGCGCCCCAGAGCGTTGGCTCCTGATCTCAGCCTCTCTGCTCAGCGGTCCCAGAAGGCTGGGCCTCAAAAGGTGACACGGGCGGTTCCAGCGCCAGGGAGCTGCCCTCCGAGGGGGGGGCACCCTTGGGGCAGACCTGCTTTTGTGTTGAGCCAACAGGACGAGCCCGGGCCCCCTGAGCCAGCGGAAGGTTGCGGCTTAGGTGTAGGCGGTTGGGGTGCGGAGGCGGGGTGCGGGAGGCCGCGGGGGGGGGGGGGAGGCCCCCACCACTCACGACCCTTCCTGGGGCCTCTCCCAGACGCGTCCTTACCCCCTTTGGGCGGGCCCTGAAGGGGTTCTGCTTTCTCAGGTTCAGCCCTGGCGGGGCCCCCAGGCCGAGGACCCGCGGTCGTGGGGGGGGGGCACCCGGGTTCTGCACCCTCCATTCCCGCGCTCTGCGCAGAAGACCAGGGCTTAGGGCACGGACTGGAGACCGCGCTTCGGGAGGGCAGCGGCCGGCGCGGGGGTGGGGGTGGAACAGGTCGCCCCTACGCTCCGCAGGCGCGCGGGGCTCCAAAGCCACCGCCTGGGGGGGGCGCCCCAGTGCGCCCCGAGGCTCCCCGCCCTCCCCTCTCCCGGGCTGGGTCGGAGTCGCTGCAGCCGGAGCCAGGGGCCGTTCGCCGCGGGAGGGGGGGGGCGTGTTCCCTGCAGGGTCCCAACCCAACAGGAGCCACTGAGGCCAGAATGAGGGGGGAAATAGGGGGGGAATGAGGGGGGAAATAGGGGGGAATGGGGGGTGAAGGAGGATAGGGGGATGACGGGGAAATGGGGATGAAGGGGGAAATGGGGGGATGAAGGGGGAAGTAGAGGGGATGGGGGGGGAAGGGGAGAAGGGGGAATGAGGGAGGAAGGGGAGGAATGAGGGGGGATGACGAGGGAATGAGGAGGGAATGAGGGGGGATAAGGGGAATGAGAGGGGAATGAGGGGGGAATAAGAGGGGAATGAGGGGGAATAAGAAGGGAAGGGGGGATGAGGTGGGAAGGGGAAGGGGGAGGGAAGGGGAAAGGGGGTGGGAAGGGGAACGGGGAGGGAAGGGAGAAGGGGGTGGGAAGGGGAAGATGAGGAGGGAATAAGGGAGGGTAAGGGGGGGAAGGGGGAACTAAGGGGAGAAGGGGGAAATGAGGGGGAAAGGGGGGCAGGGGCAAGGGCCGGGGCAGCGACGGCCTGCGGGAGCCTCCTGCGCCCACGGCCCGCCGCCCGCTCTGAGCCCCGCGGACCGTGCAGGCCCCGGGGACGCGGGGGGGGGGGGCGCCTAGCAGAAGTGGGGTACCAGCGCCCAGTGCGCGGCCCGGCGCAGCCCCCCCTCCCCCCTAGCGTGGCGCGGCCCGGGGCGCCTGGAGGGAGCGGGGCGGCCTCAGTCAGGCTCCAACCGCCCCCCCCCCGCGCCCCCCCGCGGCCTCTCTGACGGCCAGGCCGTCCTGGAGGGGAGGTCCAGGGGGCCATTCGGGGCACCCCCATCCGCCTCTCCAGCCCCCCAACTCCTAGGGACCCTCTGGCGACCTTCCTCGATGTCTTCCCCTTGCGGGTCAGAGATTCCCGCTCTTTCCTGGATTGGCCTGAACTGCAACGGCGGGGCGAGGGCAAGCACTAGGTTTTAGCTCAGGACCTCCAGAGCCAAGAGCGGAAGAGGCTCAGTAAATGTTTGTTGATTGAAAGAATGAATAAATGAGGGGGCGAAGAAGAGGTCAACGGCTCCTGAAGCCCCAGGGCGGGGCTGGGAGGGTGAGCAGGCTGCGGCCAGCAGGCCAGACAGGTTCAATTCCTGGGGGAGGAAACCAGGCGTCAGGAAATGCCAGCCTTAACTGCCCTCTCCAGTTGGGAGGCAAGGGACGCAGGGCCTCCCCTGAGGCAGTGACTTGCTGTCAGGGTCTGGTTGGGCACAGTCCCCAGTTGTGGTGCTGTGCAGGTGCAGGGCTGGGAGAGGGGCTGGGTTCTCCCCACATCCATCATTCAGAGCCCAATTCTCCACTGCCTCTGGATCCACCAAGAAACACTCCCACCTGAGGCAAAAGAATGGACCAGAGATTGCACAGGCCCCTGTGCCCCACAGGTCTCTAGAGGAGAGGAAATGGGATGAGGGATGGGAGGGCAGAGGTTTCCCAGGAGTTTGACCAGGTCCACAAGCAGAGCAAAGAGCCCCAGGCCTGCAGAGTTGAGGGACCTGGACCCAGAGAGGCCGAATAGTGTCTCGGACAGATTGATGACGGAGGCAGCTGGGAGGCTGGGCCGAGACAGCCTCAGACTCACGGCCAGTAAGGCCAAGGCAGGTCTCGTCCTGGGGGTGAGGCAGGAGAGAGCTGCAATTTGAAGATGCCTCTCAGCAGTGGGCTCCAGATTTTTTGGGAGTTAGGGGAGGAGGGGAGGCAGGGGCAGGGACACACAGGGCCTTGTGGTCTGTAAGCCTCCCGACCTAAAGGTGCTGTGGGAAATCTTGCAGACTCAGGTTCTGAGTGTCCTCCTCCCCTTCTCCTCCCCTCCCACCGCCACCCTTTCCCGAAGGTGAGAGGTAGTATAGCCTCCCCATTTGAACACTTGCTCTGTCATTAATTGGTGGTGTGACCACAGGCAACTTACCGGTCCTTTTTGTGCCTTGATTTCCTCATCTGTAAAATAGGGATGGTCCTACCGTAAGGGACATTGGGAAGGTTGAGTTAGTAGGTGGAAAGCTCACACAGGAGTTTAAAGTTTTGCCTATTAGTTGTTCTGGTTAATAGGAAGAGGCATTGAGTCTGCACACCTGGCCTTGCTCCCTTCCTAAGCCACCCTCGCCCTCCCTTGTGACTGCTCTTAGAGCCTCCAGGGCCAGACAGGCTCCCGAATGCTCTTCTCCCCAGCGTCATAGGTCCAGGCCTGAGGTCAAGGGAGGAGGCTCTATCAGACATGCCTGGGCAGAGGCAGGCAGCAGGTAAGGAGGAGTGGGAGTCTGAGGTGCAGCTTGCTCTGTTTCCAGAGAGGCAAAAAAGGAAGGGAAAAGCTTTATCTTGAGAAAAAGACTCTTCATTTAACCCTCACGGGGAGTTGCCTGCCTGTATTCGGCATTATTCCCATTTCAAAGCCAAGAAGACCGAAGCTGAGAGTGGTTAAACAACTCACCCAAGGTCACACAACTAAAATATTCAGAGCCAAGGTTAGAATCCAGATGAGATGAATCTGTCTCTAGGTTGCAAGTCCTCAGCCCGGTCCTCCCTCCTCTCCCTGCCTGCTCCCTAGCAGTGGCCCTGGAAATCCTGGAGACATTTGGCTGGAGAGTGACCTGGGAGAAAAAAAGGATCGGGGAGCCCAGGAGAGCCCTGCGGACCACATTCCACCTCCACGTTCCGAATTAAAGCAGCCGGTCGGACTTTTCCTGGCCAGAGCTCAGGTAAAAAATGACCAATAGACCTCTGCATCTCAGTTTTCTCTTCTGTAAAATGGGTATAATAATAGAAATTGTTTTGTGTGAGCAGCTTGTTGGAGAAATAAAGCCCTTTCAAGTTTGCTTGGCAAGAAGTCAGCGGTCAGTAAACGACAAACATTGTAGCTAATTCTCCCGCGTTCCTAGGAGAAAGCCCGCTGGGCAGGAGGTCTGGCTGGGACACGGGCAAGGGTGGGAGCCCTGCTCGGCAGTTTCCGGTCTGAGCCTCTGTTGCTGCTTTTGTTTTGCTTTTATGGGCAAGAGTAAGGGCTGCGCTTTGTGATCGCACAGGGAGGGTCTCGGCGCGCCGGTGCGCAGGCCCCTCGCGCTGCCCGAGCTCGTGGGGACCGCTTCGTGGGCGGTCTTCGCATCGAGTGCAGTGACAATGTTTAAAGCCCTGTGGTCCGAGGTGCCGGTGGGGGAGGGGCCCAGAGAGGAGCTGCGCCTTCCACCCCTCCGGGAAAGCACCCCGGGAGACCCACAGAAACCCAGGCTGAGCACCTGCAGGTGGGGACGCATCCGTAGGAACCCGTGGGATGTTGGAAGGGTTCCAGGTGAGGCAGAGCGGCTGACCCAGAGGACTGGGGCTGCTGGCTGTGTCTGACAACTGCAAGCTTAAGCTTCTGGAATCTTCTAGTTTTCCCTTCCCATGTATATCCGCCTTCCTTAGCCGACTCCTGAAAGCCTGCAATCAGACATGCTCCTCGTTGGTCTTACCCAAGTCCCACCTAAAAGTGGCTTCTTAGTAGTCCTTGGCGTTTATCCTGGAGATTGGACCCAGAGGGCCGGGTGCGTTGGAAACTTTAACACCGAAAACTGAAAAAGTGGCAGACCTCACTTGTGGTTCCGAAGTCGCAGCAAGCGTCTTCGGTGGGTGACCCGTCGCATTTCTGGCCTTTGTCCTCTGCTTGTGCTAACCTGAGCTCCTCGGAGAGCGCGCGTATCTCCCCGCGCCCTTCCTCAGGCTCAAGGACGGGGACTGCTGCGTGGTGGGGAAGTGCAGGGGGTGGCAGATGCCCAGGGACTTGGCCCTAAAAGTGGCGAGCTGCGCTGCTGAGGGCCCTACACTCCCCGACCGGTGCTCGTGGGTCAGGACGTCAGAGCCCCGTCCCGCCGCGGGGAGCTCACGCTGCGGCGGCTTCAAGAGCCGGACTGCGCAGGGCCGCCTGGTGCCTCTACTGTCCCCGGGCCCGGGACCCTGACCCGCTGCGGCCTTGCAGGCTCAGAACCCGGGCAGGCCCCCGGCGCGATCCTGGGACCCTGGGCGCGGGGTCCCGCCTGCTGGTTTGTACCCTCTCCCAGCCCGGCGCCCTGGGAAAATCCACGAGGGGTTCCAGTCTCGGCCACCTCTGCGGGCATTAGTCAGTGACCCTGTTGGGCCAGAGGATTTTTTTTTTTTTTAAGAGAAAAGAAAGGGAAATAGACGTTGTTTTTGGACCCGGTGGTCATTCCTGGTCTCACGGCCACCTCTGGTTCCATCTCCCTTCATCTGTGAAGACACTGGAGCTGAAGATCACAGCCGCACTCAGTCCCACAAACCAGAGCATCTCAGGGTGAGGCCTCCGCCCGCGCGCACGGGAGGCCGGGCCTTGGTGGGGCGGCCCTCCACCCGCAACCTCTGCTGCGATTTTGCATTTTTTGCGATTTTCCAGCGGCGGAGGGAGTGAGCTGCGCGGCGAGGGTCGGAGCGGCCCCGGCCCGGGATTGGCCAGACGCAGTGAGGGGGGACCGGCCTGGGCTGCCGCGGCGGGGCCCGCGGGGGGCTGCTCCGGCAGGGGGGCCCCGACGTTTCTCCAGCGGTAGCCGCGCCAACCGTGCGACCTGCGGGCCTGGGATCCGGGGACAGGGACGACGGCTAGGAAAGCTTCCCTGGGTTGCCCGGAAGCATCTGGAGATTTTCTGAAAAGTGCTGGCTCCCCAGATGCTGCTCTGGGGAGAATGGGGCCTCACCTTTTCAAAGGCTGGCACTCTGGATGGGCTTTTTGACAACGTGCCACTGGTGTTTGTGGGGGGCCACGTTTCTTCTTAGTGGGCCAGAACTTCACGCAGCTCCAGGGACCTCGATGGTGGCAGGTGGGCAGATGCCCCCACATGCATCCCCAACCCCGTGGCAAAGGGTCATTAGAAGTTGGGATTCAGGTTTTCTGTCTAGCTGCTTGTCTAAGGTTCATCGGTAAAGAAGGGTTTGGACTATTGCAGTTCAAGTCCCTGCAAAAGCACGCGCCCCTGGGCCCACTTCCCCACCCCCTCCATCTTCTCTCAGCGATCTGCCCCACCATCAGTAGCTTCCTTGAGATCCTGTACAGAGTCCAGGCCATCACTAAGGAGAGCTCTAGTGACACAGCATGGGCCTGAGACTGGCCCCCCTTCCCGGGAGTCCTCTTGGCCAAGTCTGAGCCCTCCCTTCCACCTGCTCCATTTACTTGCTGTGAGACCTTGGGCAAGTTACTTAACTTTTCTCAGTGTCCTTCTCCGTATGATGGGGATGAATAATAGTCCTGCTTCATGAGTTATTTCATGTCACACAGAAGGCAATGTGCCTTATAGGAGGCCCACCATATGTCATTTCCCTTTATGCACACATCAGGGCAAACCCAAGATCCTCTCTCTCTCCTACACTAATGCACGGGTGGGACGAGATCCAGTTGATCAGGATCTGAGCTATAAAGCACTGCAAAGGAGTGGGTGGTCAAAGGTAGGCCAAAGGACCTAAAAAATGCCAGGCAGGCTTTGGCAAAAACAATTTGAGAAAAATTCCTTTTCACTTACAATAATCTGAGGTCCCACATTTGTGCCTTTCTGCTCCAGTTTTGCTGTGAAACCTGTTTTTTCTTTGCCTCCCTCCCTCCCTCCCTCCCCCATACCTACTCCCTCTGCCTTCCTCCTTCTCTCTCTCTTCTTTCTTTGTTTCATTCAACTTTAAGGAAACATTAGCTACTTCTACCTTCCAGAAACCCATTTCAAAGCGCAAAGAAAAGCAATGAACGAATTTCTTTTTGCATATGACCCAGTGGAAATAATGCAGGCTTAAAAGTGATCTGTCTTCTTTCTAGTCTCTACCATTCTTTAAGGGCAAATTCGTTAACCTTTCTGATTCTTAATTTCCTCATCTGTAAAATGGGGATGATGATAATAATGCCTCTTTTAAAGGATCCTTGGGAAAGTTAAAAGAAACATGTGTTGAAGCACTTTGCACTGGCAACCCAGGAGGATAGAACCAACTATTCACAAAAACAGTAGCACAAACAATAACCCCTAAACAAAACCTAAACAAAGAAGAGAAACCCCAAAGGACAGATATTTTCAGGGAGAATGATTAGGGCTTATTTTCATTCAGATTGAAAGATCAACAGAAGAAGAGATTCAATCCAGACCTGCAGCCTAGCATGAATTTCAGGAAGGGGGTTCAGGACACTCAGTTTTGAGAACTGTGCCCCATTTGCCACTCAAAAACTCAAGACCTGTCTCCATCAGGCCCATGGATATTTTCCTGTAAATACATCTCAGTTTCTCTAGTATCAATGTAGGAAATTGTCATGTATTACAGGAGGGCTGCAGATAAAACACGGTCAAAGCATGATAAAGCTGTAGAGTTATTCCAAATACACTGAAGTGTACTTTTAAAATAGGGAGATAACCCAGAGCCATTTTTTTTTTCTCATGCTATCAGCTATGGATGTTTGTATAGCTTCTCATTTAATTTTAAAAAAAAATTTTAAAAAGATTTTACTTATTTATTCATGACAGACACACAGAGAGAAGCAGAGACACAGGCAGAGGGAGAAGCAGGCTCCATGCACTCGATCCTGGGACCCCAGGCTCATGCCCCAGGCCGAAGGGAGGCATTCCACTACTGAGCCACCCAGGCGGCCATAGCTTCTCATTTTAAAGTCTCTTTGCCCTATGTGTATGTATGTGTGTGTGTGTGTGTGTGTATATATATATATATATATATATATATATATATATGCAAATTGGGGCATATATAGGTGCAAATTTCCATTTGTGCAAGGAGGTTTTTAACTTAATCAATTTTGTTTTCCATTTTGTGCAGAGGTTTTTAACTTAGTCAGATCATTGATTTTTTTTATTCATAGTGCCCATTCAAAATCAGAAATAATGGAAAATTTTCTTTCTCTGTTCTTCACATAAAAATCCCCAACCTGTCCAACAAAATAGAACTTATCACTTCCAGTTAATTTCATAAAATCTATTCAGTTATTCTTCGAGTTGTGCTTTCCATCTTCTTAAAAATACGAACTAATCAATTATATTAGCCATATGGCTTGATCATAACAGCTAATTTCCATTTCATAATGTAATTGTTGTTTAAACACTGACAGTTTATTAGTCAAGGTGTTTAGGAAAGTTCTCTGTAGCTCTATCTCTTTTAAATGATGATTGAAATAACCATAAAAACTCCAAGTCATTAGACTATTAGTTTCATGGTTTTAGATTCTGTGGCTCCTCAGCATTAGTATCTCCAAGGAGAATCTTCCACTTGCTCTATGGTCCTGGGATCATAGCATGGATTATCCAGAGCAGCTTGGTTTTCTTTGGCACACACAGGCTTGCAAAAGCAAGGGTTTGATGTACTGGGAGGGGCTCGCAGGGCTATTCAGTTATGTCCAACATAACTGAGCGCTGGTTGGAAAGGCTGCTCAGTCACACATTACTGCAAACAAAACATGTCATCCTTCAGTGATCTTAATGCTTTGTCCATTAAATGTACTCCCTCATGTAAATGACAGTGAATTTAACTGGTAAACAGATGTTCCCCACTATCATCTTGGAATTAGAAGGCTGTGGTTTATGCTCTGCTTTAAGCTCTGGGTTTCTTATTTCCCTAAGTATTTTCTAGGGTCATTTATGGATTCTGCTGTCACCCATCTGAGTTTTGGTTCTTTTGTGGCCTTATCTTGAGTTAGGGAGTGAATGCTCCTGACACTGTGGTATAAATCTTATGAGTCTCTACAAAAATTCACATATAATACATTAAAAAAGATGTAGAACAGGGGCACTTAGGGATGCCTGGGTGGCTCAGTGGTTGGGCGGCTGCCTTTGGCTCAGGTTGTGATCCTGGGGTCCTGTGATTGAGTCCCACATCAGGCTCCTCCCGGGGAGCCTGCTACTCCCTCTGCCTGTGTCTCTGCCTCTCTCCCTGTGGCTCTCATGAATAAATCAATAAAATCTTTTTTTTTTATTTTTAAAAAATTTTTATTTATTTATGATAGGCACACAGTGAGAGAGAGAGAGAGGCAGAGACACAGGCAGAGGGAGAAGCAGGCTCCATGCACCAGGAGCCCAACGTGGGATTCGATCCCGGGTCTCCAGGATCGCGCCCTGGGCCAAAGGCAGGTGCTAAACCACTGCGCCACCCAGGGATCCCTAAATCAATAAAATCTTAAAACAAAAAAACAAAAAAAAACCCCAAAATACAGAAGCACTTGGATGGCTCAGTCAGTTAGGTGTCCAACTCTTGTTTTGGGCTCACTTCATGATCTCAGGGTCATGGGATGTAGCCCTGCATCAGGCTCCAAGCTCACTAGGGAGTCTGCTTGGGATTCTCTCTCCCTCTGTCTCTCCCCCAACTACCCTCCACCCAGAACTCCAGCACACTCTTTCTCTCAAATAACAAATAAATCTTTAAGAAAAATAGATATAGAACATAGCTCTAAAACATGTTATATTTAAGGTAATTTGGCCTTAATGCAGTTTGACTTTATTATTTTTTTAAAGAATTTTATTTATTTATTCATGAGAGACACATACACACACACACAGAGGCAGAGACACAGTAGGACACAGGCAGAGGGAGAAGCAGGCTCCATGCAGAGAGCCCGACGTGGGACTGGATCCCAGGTCTCCAGGATCATATCCTGGGCTTCAGGCGGTGCTAAACCACTGTGCCACCGGGGCTGCCCTGCAGTTTGACTTTAATTTAAGGTATGGTTTTAATGAGCTGCTTTATATATCTTTGTTTAAAATATAAGAAACCGGGATCCCTGGGTGGCGCAGCGCTTTGGCGCCTGCCTTTGGCCCAGGGCGCGATCCTGGAGACCTGGGATCGAGTCCCACGTCGGGCTCCCTGCATGGAGCCTGCTTCTCCCTCTGCCTGTGTCTCTGCCTCTCTGTCTCTCTCTGTGTGACTATCATGAATAAATAAATAAAATCTTTAAAAAAAAATAAAATATAAGAAACCTCTCAGGTCAGCCTGTTTCCCAGAAGGTGAGATTTAAGTGCCAGATGGATAGTTGGCCAACTAAAAGGCAAAAAGTTTTGATTTTAAGTCCTTTGTAGCAATGTGAAATCTTTTTTTGCTAGGTAGCCTACTCTCGACTAGAATTTAAAAAAATTTACATTAAGGTTATACATTTCATTTGTTTTGTCTTTTTTAAAAAAGATTTTCTTTATCTATTCATGAAAAACAGAGAGAAAGGCAGAGACACAGGCAGAGGGAGAAGTAGGCTCCATGCAGGGAGCCCGATGTGGGACTTCATCCCAGGACCACGGGATCATGCCCTGAGCCAAAGGCAGATGCTCAACTGCTGAGCCACCCAGGCGTCCCAAGGTTATACATTTCATTAGTCATTTATCATCTACTATCGATTATATTTTCTGATGAAGACATCTCATTTGGTATGCTACCCTGAAAGTAACTGTTAAAAGCTTGAGTAGATTTTCAGATGCTGGCCCTTAAGGAGAGATATTTACCTTGTGCTATTTCCATTATCATTGCTTGGTTATTGGACCACAGATGGCTGGATGGGCTTAGCATTAGGCCTCTGCTCTCAGAACAATGAACTTGCTGATACCTTATCAAGAGAACTGAGACCCCTTCCCCAAACATCTGCCATATAAAGTACAAGGATAAAATTGAGAATGGCTATCTGCCTTGCAATAGTAGGCTCAATAATGATTTGTGCATAGGTAGATATCTGAGATCTTTCATTTTTCCTTATTTATTTATTTATTTATTTATTTAATAAACATCAGTAAAATATAACACCCTAAAGAAAATTTACTTATCCGTTCTTCTGTTTAACATTGGGTTATATCCAGGTTTTGGCTATTTTGATTAATGTCACTATGAATATTCTTGTATATGTTTTTTGGTGCATATATGTGTCCCTTTCTAGTGATATAACTAGGATTGGAATTGTTGAGTGATTTTAGGAATACCATGTATTCTTGATTTTATTTCTTGATACAGATTACATAATAATCTTCCAATGGCATCTCACCTAAGTTGGAATAAAAATTAATGGCTTTATAGTTACTTACAAAGCCCTAAACAATTTGGTCCTAAAACTACTCTCTTTCTTGCTATAGTTACTGCCATGCTTTTTGTTATAGTTTTGTTATAGTTACCTAGCATAGTAGGCTTGTCTCCTCCTGAGGTCCTTTGTCTTCGCCACTTCTCTCTGCCTGTTAGCTCCTCCACCAAATATTTGCAAGGTTCTTCCCTCACCTCCTTCCCTTGACTCAAATGTTGTTTTCTCAGTAAGGCCTTCCCTAACCAGTCAACTAAAGCTGTAACCCTTCCCTGTTGTCCTATAATACTCCCTATTATTCTTATTACTTTGTTTCTTCAAAGCACTGATGGGTGTCTGACATGCTGTATGTTTTTGTTTGTTTCTGGTCTCCTCCCCCTAGAATGTAGACCTCATGAAGGCAGGAACTTATTATATTTTATGTCTGTATGGTCTTTTTGTGTATGTGTGTATGTGGCCTTTTTTCTTAGATTTTATTCCTTTATTCATGAGACACACACACACACACACACACACACACACACACACACACACACAGAGGAGGCAGAGACATAGGCAGAGGGAGAAGCAGGCTCCTTGCAGGGAGCCCAGTGTGGGACTCAATCCCTATACCCCAAGATCACACCCTGGGTTGAAGGCAGACACTCAACCGCTGAGCCACCCAGGCGCTCCTGTGTGGTCTTTTCCATCCACTACTGTATCTACTGCTACAGACATTTGCTAGTCCTACAAGAGTACCTGGCAAATAAATAGATTATCAACAACTGCTTATTGGGGGACTCTACCAGATAAAAAGAGGAGACCACAATAACAAAGGCAGAAACCTGCTGTAAAAGAATCAGAAGACCGGGTTGTTGATTCCTGTTGTGTCTCTAATTGACACTGTGACCTTGGGCAAATCACTGCCAGTTCCCTTGTTTGTCAAATGGTGGCAATAAACTCTACCTCCATCTAGGACTGTTAAGTGGATCAAGTGAGGTAACATGGGTGAAAATGTTTTACAAAGTTTAAAGTCTTTATCAAAGTAAATATTCCCAAATGCTACATAAGAGGCCTCCAGGAAGAATGAGTTAGGAATGATAAAATAAGGAATGTGAGATGGTAGGAGCCACAGCTCTCTTTCCTCTTCTGTCTTATGAAAATTAGCCTGTATTATGGTTCAGCTGCCTCTTACTCATGTACTTAATACATTTTTCTTCTCAGTAGAGACTAGAGATTTAAGACTCCTGGAGGCATTGGAGGGCTCAAACCTCCATTCATGGGCAAGATGGGGCATTCTAAAGGAAATCCAGGTTTGGCTTGAATGATGAGAGCCAGAATAAGTTTGGTGAAAGAAATCAGAACAGGGGTTGCCTCTGGAAGGGGGCTTTGACTGGGAAAGGCAGGGGAGACCTGTATTGGTGTGGTGGTGATGCCAGTGTATATGTTTGTCAAAATTCATTGACCTGTGCACTTGGTATCTGTATATTTCACTGTGTGCAAATTATACCTCTCTTTAAAAATATCAAATAAAAATTAAATCACTGAGTGGTCCAGGCACCTCCCGGCCTGGCATGAGACAGAGAAGCAGAGCCATTTATTGTTAAGGCACAGCTGCTGAGGCACCCTCTGTCTGGTATGGTCCCAGGGGAGAAGAGCCCTTCAGGACTAGGTCTTGTCTTGTCTTTTCTTTTCTTTTCTTTTCTTTTCTTTTCTTTCTTTTCTTTTCTTTTCTTTTCTTTTCTTTTCTTTTCTTTTCTTTCTTTTCGGACTAGGTATTTCTATATATGATTCAGACTCAGAAGTTTTCTTTCCTGGAATAATTGGTCAGGTGGGCCCCCCCAAACAGTCATTTAACAGTTAAGTTCTAGCTGAAGGTCAAAGGCAAGTGATTTTTAGCCATCTCTCACATCAGTAGAAACTGGACAATGTGAGGCATAAACACTAAAGGTGTGAAGCCGGAAACAAGAGGCCCAAGTGTTCGGCTCAGCTGCTCTAGTATCCAGCTGGAGTTCATTTTGACATGGGCAAGTCACTCATTTTCTGGACCTCACAATTTCTTTCTTCCCTAGGTGAAGGAACTGTATAGAAAATCTCTGGGGCATCTATCAGATCTAACATTCTGAGACTCTTATTTATTTTTCCTGCAGAGCTTTCCCTGGAGTGGTCCAGAAATTCCCACACAGAATTCAACGTCTTTTTCTATAGACCTGTTCATCTTCCTACATCACTTTTCGCAGTTTCTCAGCACACCATCATGCACGCATGCATTCATTCAGCACACACTAAGTTGAGCACATGGTAGGTTCCAGTGACTGCTCCAGGTGTTTGTGATGCAGCAGTGAGCACTCTGTCCTGAAGGACCTCATATATTCTAGTGTGGGGAGATAGATGGTAATGGAACTACATAATATGGTGTGAGAGCCATAGAGAAAGATGTAGCAGGGAAGGGCGATAGGGAATGCTGGTAAGATGATATAATTTTAATAGGGTGGCCACAAAAGGCCTCACTGAGGACACTCAAAGGTAGGTATCTGGAAATTGTCCCTAAATCACACCATTTGTCACCACCCTCCCCATGCCCAACCATCTGGTGAGCTTCCCAATTTCACCATGTAATATCTCTCAAACTTTTTTTCTTCCTCTAACTACCAACACCCAGGTTCAAGCACTCATCACCTCTTCTCTGGATTACTATAGCACTCTCCTAACTATCCCTTGCCTCCTGTCTTGTCTCCCCAAATCAATTTCTTCAAGGCCATGCCAGAGAGATTTATTTACCTGAAAGGCACATCTGATCCTGTCATTTTGCTCAAGACCCAACCATGGCTCCTTGCTCTCAACAGGTAAAGCCCTGATGCTCTAACGAGTCATTTAAGCCCCTTGTGGTCTGGCCCCTGGTTCCTTCTCCAGCCCTATCTCTCACCCTTCATGTCTCTGTCCCAGAGTAGAATTTATCCCTCCATACACAGCACTACACCCGAATGCTGGTATCTCCCTTTATCTGCCAGTGAAAGTCCTACTTTTATTTTAAAATTCATTTTAGTAATCTCTTCCTCCTGATGATTTCCAAATTCTGTATCCTCCCCAGATAGGTGGGGTGCCCCACATCTGTGGTCCCATGATACTATGTACACATCTTTATAAAATCACTTTGTCACATTGTTCTGATATGGCCTAGATGGCTCAGTTCCCCCTACTAGACTATGAACTTTCTGAGCATAAGATCATGTCTTACTCATTTTCATAATCTTGACTACAACCAGTCAATCAGTGACTTCATTTGTGTTCTGATCCTCCCATTCCCTGTAAGCCAACCATGATGATTTACAACTTGTGATTAAAAGACAGATATGGGAAATAGTCCCATTTCAAGGCTGAGTTCAACTCAAGTTAATTATCAGAGTCACAGATTTTTAGACTTGGGAAGGGCAATTCCTGGTGAATTCCATTCCAGGTGAATTCAAATACCCACCTGACACGTGAAGGACCTTTTACAACATTTCTATAAGTTGTGAGGTTATAGAATCCTTCAAGTATAGTGTAATGGTGATAGGAGTGTGGGGAACCCCTTAGCTGACTGGAGGCTTCCTCTTTTGTCCTCTCCTGTGGTTCAGGATGCTGTGCGTGGTAATACTGAAGCAGGAAGTTATTTGTATTAGAACACATATGTATTTACATACACATACACACACAGTGTACATTTAAATCTGTGAATGGCTTAAGATGATGAACGGTAGGCTATTACCTAAAATGTTAAACATAAGTTAGGGACTGAGCTAGTACCCAGAGAGAAAATTATTTGTAATTTGAAGTTAAAACCATCTGTCAAAGCAAGGGGCTCAGAGTAAAAAGCGAATGGATAGGTAGACTCCATAGATGGATGGCAAGGGACAAGAACCCAGCCAGGCAAGGGACTGCCAGCTGGCACTGGCAGTCTGGGCACCGTCTAGCTCTACAACCAGAAGAGGGGACTATAAGCCTTGAGTTAGCCATACTCTGCTACAGAAGCTTGGAGTAACACTTACAGAGTTTTGTGAGGAACACTGTACTTGTGCATATCCCAACCGGACTCAATGCACTCAGCTGCTTCAGCTTGCATTTTACCTATGAGTCAAGAGCTTCTCTGTCTCTGTCTTCTTTTTTGCTTGCTGGCCTTAATAAGAGAATAGAGGTATGTCTGTGGGTATGAGGAATAACAAACTCTTAAAGAATCAGAATTTTTTGAAATCTGTCTTTGTCCCTTGCTATTAAACTCTAAGTAGTTTGGGATAAACACTGTCTATTACAAAGGAAAGTATTGAAGTTAAAAAGCAGAAAACTTACTTGGTCCAGAGGTCATTCAGTCCATCTCAGCACAGCCCTTTTAGTAATTTTCCCCTTGGTTGAGTTGAAATCCATCTTTCTATGGCTTTCACCCATTAATCCTAGTCTTAACCCAGGGCCACAGAGAACAAATTCAGATGACCTGCCACATTACGGTCCTTGAGTCTTTCCAGACAGCTTGCTTGTGTGATCAGAAGTCATTGAACTCATGGGGGTTGCCTAGGTGGTGCAGTCTGTGTGTCTGACTCTTGGTTTTGGCTCAAGTCGTGATCTCAGGATCATGAGATTGAGCCGCATGTTGGGCTCCACACTCAGTGTGGAGTCTACTTGAGATTCTCTCTCCCTCTCCTTCTGCCTTTCCCACTCATGCTCTCTCTCTCTCTCAAATAAATAAATATTAAAAAAAGAAGTCACTGAATTTATAGATACTATATGCTTACCCTACACTGGCCCATGGTAGTGCCTCACAAATGGCAGCTGTTATTATTAGTTGTATTATTGGACTCCCTTTGAGCCATTCTTTTCTTCATAAGTCAAGCCCTTGTAGGTTCACTGATGTCACAGAATTAACCAAAAGAGAGGTTCCCCCTTAATTACATCAATAACTGTATGTGTGGATGTTAGACACCAGGGTGCTGGGCAACTGGAGATGTCCTTCCTTTACCCTCCACTATCAATTTTTTTGTTGTTGCTTTTAAGATTTTATTTATTTATTTGAGAGACAGTGAATGAGCAAGAGCTGGGGGAGGAGTAGAGGGTGAGGGAGAGGCAGACTCCCTCTGAGCAGAGAGCCCGATATGAGGCTTGATCTCGGGACTCTAATCATGACCTGAGCCAACCCCAGATGCTTAACCGACTGAGCTACCCAGGTGCCCTGGTACCAAATCATTCTTAAAGACTTGGTTCAAGGTATTTCCTCTTGGAATCTCTTTTCCCTCCTTCAAGGAGAACTGATCACCCCATTTCTTCACTTGACTTGAGACTGAATACTATCTGTACTTCTTTTAGACCTCTCCTCACCTCTACTTCCCCAATATCTAGAATGCCGAACTCCTCTTGGTATCTGTACTACCAAGCAGGATACATAGTGTGTCATAGGTATTTATTAATGGGATGATAACATTTTTGAGTATCAGCTTATACAATATTTATTTATGCTGTCTTATCTTTTTTAAAGATCTTATTTATTTATTCAGGAGAGACAGAGAGAGAGGGAGAGGCAGAGACACAGGCAGAGGGAGAAGCAGGATCCATGCAAGGAGCCTAATGTGGGACTTGATCCTGGGACTCAGGGATCACGCCCTGGGCCGAAGGCAAGTGCTAAACTGCTGAACCACCCAGGGATCCCCACTGTCTTATCTTTAATTAAATACCAAGACTCTTCCATTCATGTCACCTAGAAATTATTTCACCCACTGCTGTGTTTGGCCACCAGTCTCTTGTCTCTCTCTTTTCAGCAATGGTGAGGTGGATAGCTTTTCCTTGGGGAGGAGAAATCCATGTTTTGTTGCCTTTGCCAATAACAAAAATATTGGAGAGGTGGGTGGTAAAGCTGTTTACCACACTGACATCTTTCACATGAACCACATCAAAAGACCCAGGGTGTCTCTCCTTATTGGTGGTCACACCAATTCTTCCCAGGTTAGCACCTGCAGTCACATATGCAGGTTACTAGTGTCAAACTTGATGAAGTTAATAATCTTGCCAGTCTCCAAATCAATCTGAATGGTGTTGTTCACCTTGATGAGGGACACAGGGTAGTGGATGGTGTGAGAATCATGGGTCACCAGATGAGGGATTCCTTTTGTTCTCACAAAGATCTTTCTCAAATTGCACAACCTGTACTTGGCCGTCTTTGGTGTCATAGATTAGACAGAAATTCTCTACAGTCTTGTCAGTGCTGACAACTCTGTAAACCAGTAGGGTAGGTTATATCAGTTTGGACCTTGCCATCAATCTTAATGAACCGCTGTCTGCAGATCTCCATTTCATCTTCTGTTAGGGCAGACTTAAATCTGTTCCTTAGGAAAATGATGAGAGGGAGACATTCTCTCAGCTTGTGAGGACTGGCAGATGGGCAAGGAGCAAACACAGTGGTCAGTTTATCCAGCGCCCAGTGCTATGCAGCTACTACTCACTACAGATGCTTCCTGGGACCAAAGCCAAAGCTTCCTGGGATTTCTGGGTGGTTCAGTGGTTTAGCACCCACCTTCGGCCCAGGGCATGATCCTGGAGACCCGGGATCGAGTCCCACATCGGGCTCCCTGCATGGAGCCTGCCTTTCCCCCTGCCTGTGTCTCTGCCTCTCTCTCTCTCTCTCTCTGTGTCTCTCATGAATAAATAAATAAAATCTTTTTTAAAAAGCCATGACTGTACTAACCATGAAAAGAAGACTGCTGGCTGGGGGGGCTGGCTGGCTCAGTTGAGGGAGTGTGTGACTCTTGATCTCAGGATTGTGAGTTTGAGCCCCATATCAGATGTAAGAGATTACTTAAAAATAAAATCTTAAAAAAGAAAAGAAGACAGCCTTCTTCCAATGTGCTGATAAAATAGCTAGGTTATACAACTTTAAAAAATCTTTTATTTATTTCAAAGAGAGAGAGAGAGAGCACAAACCTGAGCGAGGGCAGGGACAGAAGGAGAAGCAGACTCCCCACAGAGCAGAGAGTCTGACACAGGGCTCCATCCCAGGACCCTAGGACCATGACTTGAGCGGAAGGCAGATGCCTAACTGAATGAACCACCCAGGCGCCCTGATTATACAATTTTTATAGATGGATGGATGTTTAAATTTTTTTCTATGCTTCATCCTTCATCCCAGTGGTTCTCAACCTTGACTTTGGATTGGAAAGTATTGCAAGTTTTATTTATTTTTTATTTTTAAAAAATATTTAATTTATTTATTCATGAGAGACACAGAGAGGGAGGCAGAGATGTAGGCAGAGGGAGAAGCAGGCTCCATGCAGGGAGCCTGATGTGGGGCTTGACCCCAGGACTCCAGGATCATGACCTGAGCCGAAGGCAGACGCTCAACCACTGAGCCAACCAGGCACCCCCACATCTCTACTTTTAAGGAGCAGGGCTCAGATGGGTGATTCCTCAGTTTCCAGTGACACTGCTTGCGTCACTCAGAGGTAATCAGCTGGAGGTCAGGCTGCTCTGGAGAGCCTAAGACAGCTTCCCTCACGTGTTTGGCTCCTGCAGGATGGTTGGAAGGTCAGCATCATCTTGGTCTGTCAACCAGGGCACTTACAGGTGACCTCTCCAGTGATGGTCTCGAGGTATTAGGACTAGGAGAACCTTCTTTTTCTTCTCCTCCTTTTTCTTCTTCTTTTCTTTTTTAATATATGGTCTAGTTTGCCATTTTTCTCTTGTGGTAAAATATACATAACACACAATTTATCACTTCAGTCATTTTAAAGTTGCAGTTCAGTGGCATGAAGTCAGTTCTCAATGTCGATGATGATCTATCTACTTCCAAAAGGTTTTCATTGCCCCAAGCAGAAACCCTGTACCCATTAAGTAATAACTTCCCATTTCCCTCCTTCTCAGCCTGTGGTAACCTCTAATCTACTTCCTGTCTCTATGAATCTGACTATTCTAGATATAGCATATTCGTGTCTGGCTTAGTTCATTTAGCAAAATGTCCTCAAGGTTCCTCTATGTTTTAACATGTATCAGAATCTCATTCCTTTTTAGGGCTGATTACTATTCCATAGGATACACACCACATTTTGCTTATGTGTTCATCTGTTGACAAACACGTGGGTTGTTTCTACCTCTTGGCTATTGGGAATAATGCTGCTGTGAATAAGAGGATACAAGTATCTTTTCCAGTCCCTGCTTTCAGTTCCTTTGGGTATATGCCATGGAGTCGAATTACTGGATGGTCTGGTCGTTCTTTATTTAGCCTTTTGAGGAGTCACCAAACTGTTTTCTTTAGCAACTGCACCAATTTTACACTCCTATCAGCCCTGCATGACTGTTCCAATTTCTATACATCTTCACCAACATGTTTTGTTTTTCTGTTTTTTAAAAATAATAATCATCCTAATGGGTGTGAAATGGTCTCTTATTATGGCTTTTTCTTTAGAAGATTTATTTATTTATTCATGAGAGACAGAGTGAGGCAGAGACATAGGCAGAGGGAGAAGCAGACTCCTTGCGGGAGCCCGATGTGGGACTCGATCCAGGGACCCCGGGATCATGCCCTAGGCTGAAGGCAGACACTCAATCTCTGAGCCACCCAAGTGCTCCTTATTATGGTTTTGATACGTACTTTTCTAATGACTGGTGATATTGAGCATCTTTTGATACTTATTGGACATTTGTATGTTTTACGTGGAGAAATGTTTATTCAAGTCCTTTGCTATTTTTAAATTAGGGTTATTTTGTTGTTGTTCAGTTGTATATTTAGACTTCTTACCTAACAGCTCATGGTGTTCAGAGAAAGAATTCCAAGAGATCCAGGCAGAAGCTGAAAGGCTCCTTCTGCTTAGCTTCATAAGTCCCATGACCTCACTTCTGTTGCATTTTATAGGTCATGCAGGTTACTGAGGTTAGCCCAGACTCTGGAAGGGGTAGCAAAAAATTTGTGGCCATCTTTAATCTACCAGAGTATGATATTAAAATTAACTAAAACATGGGGCTCCTCGATGGCTCAGTTGGTTGAGCATCTGACTTGATTTCTGCTCAGGTCCTGATTTCAGGTTTGTGAGATGGAGCCCAGTAGGGCTCTGTGCTCAGCAGGGAGTCAGCTAGAGACTGTCTCTCTCCTTTCCCTCTGCCCACCAACCCCTGCTTGCATGAGTGCTCACCCCCAAAATAAATAAATAAATCTTAAAAAAAATAAGAAAAATGAAATTAACTAAAACAACCCAATTGTTTAAATAACAGTAATAATAATAATGGCTGATGTTGGATTCAACAGCTTTTCTCCTGAGGTCTTTTTTTTTTTTTTTTTAAAGATTTTATTTATTTATTCAAGAGAGACACACAGAGAGAGGCAGAGACACAGACATAGGGAGAAGCAGGCTCCCTGTAGGGAGCCAGATGTGGGACTCGATCTTGGGACCTTGGGATTACGACCTGAGCCAAAGGCAAATTCTCAATCACTGAGCCACCCAGATACCCCTTCTCCTGAGGTCTTGAAGGTCTTTCCCCCATAAAAGCCTTCACCATGCCAGAGCACCTGGATGGCCCAGTCAGATTAGTGTCCCACTCTTGGTCTCAGCTCAGGTCTGGATCTCAGGGTCATGAGTTTAAGCCCATGAGTACCCAATGTTGGGCTCCACGCTGGGCATGGAGTTTACTTAAAGTTAAAAAAAAAAAAGAAAAAAGAAAAAAAGCTTTTACTATGTTATCATCCTATATTTTAGAGATCTTTATGACATAGAGATGAGCACAGTTACTTTTCTTTTAAAATCTATTTAGCTTATCTGCTTTATAATGACAGGGTGAGGCAGGAAGTCTGGGTTTCACGCTCAGCTCTGCCACTAACTGGCTGACTGTCCTCTCTTGGAGGATGAGCTATGGTCCTCTAACTTCTCTTCTAGCTTGAACACAGTATTGTTTTAGGAAGGAAGATGAATTGACCATGAATTGGGATGTAGAAAATGTCTAAGTACAGAACAATTTGTTGCCTAGAAATATTCCCATGTGTCATTTATTCACTGGGACAGAGAAATGACTTCAGCTTAATGGCAATTATTATAATAAGATTAAAAATAGCATCAGTAAACACACTCACAGTCACGATGGGAACGGAGGCAAGGCTGAAGCAATGTCTGGGAACATTGTGGTAGAGGGTGAGAAGATAAGAAATGGAGCAGTTTCCAGATCAGCCAGGTGCAAGGGAACAAGGAATGCATTTTTTTGGGGGGGGGGGGTTCAGTATCTTAGTCTAAGAGTGGTATATAGGAACAAGATCTGCAAACGGTGGATAATTCATACAACAAAACATGCACCAAAAGGGTGGTGGTAGGATAAGGAGAGAGGGCACTGAACATTTGTAGTGTGAGTCTTTCATATGCCAAGCAAAGGACTAGCTGTTTTCATACTGAGCTTATTTGACTTTCATGGGCAACCATAAGAGTAAGCATTATTTTCCCTTGTCTCTTGTTTTGGAAATGAGGAAAGTGATATGCAACATTCTGCACGTGGTCCCACAGCTAGAGGCCTGGGAGATACCAAAGCTCGTTTTTCCTACAACAAAAAAACTACCTTTCCTTTGGAAAGGACTCTTATTAGACATTATTCCTCTCAACCTTAAAACATAATCACTGTCGGTTTTAGTGATCTGAGAAGGTCCTCTTTGCAAATGAAGAGAATATATCCTTTCAAGCCTGGTTTGGAGGATCACCCACCAGCTGTTTCTACTTGCAAAATTTTCCATCTCGATCTGATTATTTTCAGATAGAGAAAAATGACCCTTAATGGAAGAGATAATGTTAGTGATTTAAGTAAATTAATTCTTTAAAAAGTATGTGAGTTACAAATGTATCTTAAGGACGTCTGCACTGAGTCTTGAGCAGATGAAAGTTTCCTGTTTCTTCCCTATCTGGCCAGGACCCCTGCTTTGTTTTATTTTTATTTTTATTTTTATTTTTATTTTTATTTTTATTTTTATTTTTTTTATTTCCCCCCCCCCTACTTTGTATTACAGCAGAATTGCAGGCCCAAGAGCTAAGAAGCTAAGAGCTTCTCTTAGCTCTCCCCTTGGGCAGCTTTTGTTTCTACCCTTTCCACAGCAGAAGCAATGGGTCTTTGCCTGGATCCCAAATGGGAGGCTTTGGTACACTTCTCCTGCCCCTGAGCTGCTCAAAGCTTTTGCTTTCTTTGAGAGATGGTTTTGGGGAAATGGGCTGTGTTTCATACCTCTCCCCCAGTAGCAACTAATCGTTACCTGCGTGCCCGAGCCCCCAAAGGGGACTCACTCTCATCCTTTGCTCTTCCTCTAATGTTTCTTGTGATCATCTGGTGGAGAACAATTCAGGAATAAGTGCAATGTTCCTTGTAGAAGTCTCTGATTACCATTTTTTCCTAAACCGATACAATAGCCTACATTCAGCCTTTAAGAATTTGTTAAACATTTAGCTGTTTTGGGGGTGTCTGGGTGGCTCAAGTCAATTAAGCGTCTGCCTTCAGCTCAGTTCATGATCCCAGGGTCCTGAGATCAAGGCCCATATTGGACTCTACTTGGCGGGAGCCTGCTTCTTCCTCTCCCTCTGCCTGCTGCTCTCCCTGCTTTTGTGCTCTCTGTCAAAAAAAAAAAAAAAAAAAAAAAGTTTAGCTGTTTTCTTCTTACCTATGTTAATGGTAAGAAGAAATGCTTGCATGCTGTGACAAAAGTAACAATTCATGTGTTCCCTTTATTCTTGGAGGGCTTGTCACTCTTTGGAATTTTTATCATTTAGTTGCCTTGTGTACTCACATCTCTAATGGATTCAAGAAAAATTATGATTTTGTAGATTATCTGGCTTGTTCTTAGGATGGGAACAATGTTCTCTTAAAGCTTTCTAGATCCTAAGCAGGAGTGGTTATAGGCATACCTCAGAGATATTGTGGATTCAGTTCCAGACCACTGCCATAGAGGGAACAGTGCAATAGAGTCAAATGAATTTTTTGGTTTCCCAGTGTATATAAAAGTTATCTTTACACTATAATGTAGTCTATTAAGTATGTAATAGCATATGTCTAAAAAATAATATACATACCTTAATACAAATTTTAATTTATTTATTTAATTATGATAGTCACACACAGAGAGAGAGAGAGAGAGAGGCAGAAACATAGGCAGAGGGAGAAGCAGGCTCCATGCACCGGGAGCCCGACGTGGGATTCGATCCCAAGGTCTCCAGGATCGCGCCGCGGGCCAAAGGCAGGCGCTAAACCGCTGCGCCACCCAGGGATCCCTAATACAAATTTTTAAAAAGATTTTATTTATTTATTTATTTGAGAGAGAGAGAGAGAGAGCACCTCACTCATGAGAAGGGGGGGTGTGGAGGCACAGAGGGGGAAGGAGGGTGAGGGAGAAGAAGACTCCCCGCTGAGTGTGGGGCCTTACTTAGGGCTCCATCTCACGGCCCTGAGATCATGACCTGAGCTGAAGTGAAGAGTCAGATCCTTTTTTTTTTTTTTTTAATTTTTATTTATTTAAGAGTCACACAGAGAGAGAGAGAGAGGCAGAGACACAGGCAGAGGGAGAGGCAGGCTCCATGCACCGGGAGCCCCACGTGGGATTCGATCCCCGGTCTCCAGGATCACGCCCCGGGGCAAAGGAGGCGCTAAACCGCTGCGCCACCCAGGGATCCCAAGAGTCAGATCCTTAATGGACTGAGCTACCCAGGTGCTCTGACAGTATTTTTAGCAATGAGATATTTTTGATTGGGACACCACGCCATCTCCCCCACCCCTACCTGCCACGCGTGTGCGCTCTCTCCCCCTCTCTCTCTCTCTAAAAAAAAAGCACCCCCCCCCAAAAAAAAAAAACCTTAAAAAATACTGTCATCTGAACTCTCAGTGACTTGTAATCTTTTTGCAGGTGGGGAAGTCTTGTCTCAATGTTGATGGCTGCTGACTGATCAGGGTGGTGGCTGCTGAAGGTTGGGGTGGCCGTGACAATATCTTCAAATAAGACAATGACGTTTACTCCATCGATCGACACTACCTTTCACGAATGATATCTCTGTAGCATGTGATGCTGTTTGATTGCATTTTGCCTCCAGTAGAATTTCTTTCAAAATTTGAGTCAATCCTCTCAAACTCTGCTGCTGCTTTATCAACTAGGTTTTTGTAATATTCTAAATTCTTTTTTGTCATTTCAAATCTTCAGAGCATCTTTACCAGTAGGTTCCATCTCAAGAAACCACTTTCTTTGCTCATCTATAAGAAACAGTTCCTCATCTATTCAAGTTTTATCAGGAGATTGTAGCAATTCAATCATATCTTCAGGCTTCACTTTTTCTTTTTGAGATTTTAAGTGATCTCTACACCCAATGTGGGATTCGAACTTACAACCCTGAGATCAAGAGTCACATGCTCTACTGACTAAGCCAGTCAGGTGCTCCCAGACTCCACTTCTGATTCGAGTTTTCTTGTTATTTCTACCACATGTGCAGTTACTTCCTCCACAGAAGTCTTGAACCCTTCAAAGTCATTCATGAGGATGGAATTACATCTTCCAAACTCCTGTTAATATTGATATTTTGACCTCTTCCCATGAATCACGAATGTTCTTAATGGCGTCTAGAATGATGAATCCTTTCCAGAAGGTTTTCAATTTACTTTGCCCAGATTCATCAGAGGAATCACTATCTACGGCAGCTGTAACCTATGAAATGTATTTCTTAAATAATAAGACTTGAAAGTCAAAATTACCCTTTGATCCATGGGCGGCAGAATGGATGCTGTGTTAGCAGGCATGAAAACATTAATCTCGTTGTGAATCTCCATCGGAGCTCTTGGCTGATCAGGTGCATTGCCGATGTGCAGTCATATTTTGAAAGGAATCTTTTTTCTGAGTAGTAAGTCTCAACAGTGGGCTTAAAATAATCAGTAAACCATATTGTAAACAGATATGCTGTCATCCACAGGCTTTGTTGGTGTATTAGAATACTCTCATAGAGTAGATTGATTCTTAATTCTTAAAGGCCCTAGGATTTTTTGATTAGTCAATGACAATTGGCTTCAACTTAAAATTACCAGCTGCTTTAGCCCTTAACAAGAGAATCAGCCTGTCCTTTGAAGCTTTGAAGCCAAGTGTTGACTTCTCATAGGCTATGAAAGTCATAGATGGCGTCTTCTTCCAACCTAAAGCTGTTTCATCTGTAGTGAACATCTGTTATTTAGTGTAGCCATCTTCATTAATGATCTTAACTAGATCTTCTGGAGAACTTGCTGGAACTTCTACATCAGCACTTGCTGCTTCACCTTGCATTTTTATGCTGTGGGGATGACTTCTTTTCTTAAACTTCATGAACCAACCTCTGCTTGCTTCCAACTTTTCTTCTGCAGCCTCCTCACCTCTGTCAGCCTTCAGAGAATTGAATAAATTTAGCACCTTGCTCTGGATTAGGTTTTGACTTGTGGCTGATTTGATTGTCTATCCAGACCACTATAACTTTCTTCATATCAGCAATAAGGCTGTTTCACTTTATCATTCATGTGTTCACTGGAGCACTTTTATTTTCCTTCAAAAACTTTTCCTTTGCATTCAAAGCTTGGATAACTGGCCCAAGAGGCTCTCTGCCTATCTCAGTTTTTGGACATGTCTTCCTCTGTAGGCTTAATCATTTCTAGCTTTTGATTCAAAGTGAGAGATGTGTGACTCTTCTTTTCACTCACTTAGAGGCCACTGTCGGGTTATTAATTGGCCTAATTTCAATATTGCTGTGTCCAGGAAATAGGAAGACCTGAGGAGAGGGAGAGAGAGTTGGGAATGGTCGGTTGGTGGAGCAGTAACACAAAAAACATTTATTGATTCGGTTTGTTTTCTATGGGTGCAGTTCGTGGCAACCCAAAGCAATTGCAGTAGTAACATCAAGGATTCCCGATCACAGGTCACCATAATAAATATATAATAATAATGAAAAAGTTTAAAATATTGTGAGAGCTATCAAAATGTAACACAGAGAATTGAAGTGAGCAAATGCTGTTGGGAAAATGACCCTGATAGACTTGGGCAACCCAGGGTGGCCACTAACCTTCAATTTATAAAAAATACATTATCTGTAAGTGCAATAAAGCAAAGCATAATAAGATGAGGTATACCTCTTTTTAAAAAGCTCTTTATCTTATGGAAATTTTCAGACATTCAAAAGTAATTTGTCTTCTAGTATGAGTTTTTAAATTTGATATGGGGTCCCAGAAGATTCAATGGGTCAAAGGTTATGCATATTTTACATTTTGATAAATAGTGTCAAATTGTCATTCAAAAAATCTGTATCAATTATATCCCCACCAAATACTGTATGAATGGTACCAAAAATCTTAGCCAAACTTGAAAATTTGAGACACTTACTTAAAAGAAAATGAAAAGACTATTAAGTTTCCAGTTTGATCCGCTAAAAGACATTCTTACTGCGAAACTCTATTTGCCAGTTCTAAAGAGAATTTCATTGAAGGAAGTAAACATTGGTCTTTAGTTCTTTCAGTCAAGTATTTACAGCTGAGGCTGTTTGCTATTTCAATGCAATTCACCAAAATTTAGTGCTTAACCACATGAACAACACTTCTGGTTTCTATTAGCTCCCTATCCTTGTACGTCAGTGACTTTAGTAGTGGCTCTGATGATTTATGTTATAAGCAAAGAATGTACTTAACTCTGGGCATTAAAGGAAATGTGGCTAAATCACATTCTATAGCTTCTAGTTAAGCAAAACTAAAAAATAAAAGAAAATAAAGAAATCAAACAAATTTGCTTAAATTCTCATACTTCTGATTATTTCAAACTTTATCAAATTATCATTTTATCATTTTTTCATTCAATAAATATTTATATTTAGTTTCTGCATGGTATTCTATGTACTAAGAGGATTAAAAAATTAGATATGGTTCCTTTTTCTAAGAATTTGCATACATATAAAAATAGGAATCTCTCCTTCTCTTTATGCATGCATCCATCCATTCGGCCACTTATTCTTTCAACAAAAATTTATCTTTAGTGTCTACTGTGTTGTAGCAATGCATTTGGAACTCAAAGTTAGTAAAAGATGGTCCTTATCTTCAAGTAAGGACAACCTAGTGGGGGAAATAGATAATCCTATGAGGGGATGAGAGAAAGCTTTCCAAGAAAAGTGGCATTACAAATGTCTGAAGGATATGTAAGGTTTCAAGAGATGGTGTAAGAGGAAGTTCATTCCAGGTCAAGGAAGTATGAAATATGCTGGGCAAAGGCATGCAGATGCAAAAGTGCATTGGAGAACAGGTTGGAGGGGGAGGTTGAGTGATACAGCAGATATTGAAGTTGAAACTGGAAAAAAATTGGCTAGGATCAGTAAGGAGAAAGGGTATCATTATGGGTAGAAATGGTTAGAGACTTAGTGGAGAAGGAGAATGTACTTAAACACAGTTTTGAAGAATGGGTAGGATTTGATAGGCGGATCATAGGTGTGAAAAGCGTTAGAGACCAAGAACAGTATAAGCGTAGATTCGTGCCCTAGAGGACAAAGGAATGGCTCTGTGTTGGCAATAAGAAGTATCTAATATTGTATCGCATTCTTTCTGGCATTAGGGTTTTCATGTAGGCTATTTTCTCTGCTGAGAATCCTCTTTGCCTGTTACAGAATGCTTTTGATAGCCATTAACAAAAAACCCAAATTGGATAGACCTGGGGTTGGTTTAGCCCTTAATTTATAATCCTGCCAGGGCTTCATTTCACTGTGATTATCCTGGTTCTTCCCTCTCTTGTATATTGGTTTTATTTTCAAGCTGGCTTTTGTCCTGGTAGAGAGATGACTGCTGCTAGCAGAACAGCTTTCCATAATCTCCCAAACTAGAGTCTTCTTCTTCTAGCTCAGGGTACCCTGCAATTTTCCTTCATAACACTTATCATCTTTAAATTATACACTTATTTGTGTGATTATTTGCTAAAGGCCTGGCTCTTCTACTGAAGTTTATGAAGCTATGTGAGAGCAGGGACCATGAATTTTTCTCTGCGCAGATCCCTAGCTAGCACCTAATAGACACTCTGTAAAAATGTGTGGAATGAATGAATAGATTAATCTCAACTCCTATTCAGTAAGGAGAAATCTTACATTTAACAGTTTTCAAAATTGCCATTGTGCCAGGGGAGAGGGAACATAAAAGTGACTACTAACTAAGCTCAGAGCTGTGTTACGGTATGATCCAAAACTGATAAGCACCCTGTACCACAGATAGGGTACTCCAGGAATTACATGGATTAAAAGACTAACTGTTTCTGTAAACAACTCTATCAAATGCTAGTTTTAGCATTTGTAAAAATATTCATTCTCACTTTTTTATATTATCAAGGTATATCTCACAGCAAATTTTAAATACATTTACACAGACCAGGACTATCTTGCTTTTCTGAATAATTTTCTGCATCAGAAATACACATCATGGGACCAAAGCTATAAATAATATTTTTTTATGGGTTAAAGAATTGATTATAAGTTAGTACAACTGCTGTCATTCAAAATACACATTCTAAAAACAAAAACAAAAACAAAAAACAAAATACACATTCTGATTCCTGGCTGTTTTGAAATTTATTTTCATATTAATTTTGGTATAGTTTTTATTTCTTTTTTAAAAAGATTTTTATTTATTTATTCATAAGAGACATAGAGAGAGAGGCAGAGACACAGGCAGAGGGAGAAGCAGGCTCCATGCAGGGAGCCCGACATGGGACTCTATTCCCGAGGCTCCAGGATCACACCCTGGGCTGAAGGCGGCGCTAAACCACCCCGGCTGCCTGGTATAGTTTTTAATTAGAAGGATTTAAGAAAAAACAAGTTTAATACTTTGAAATATTCATGTTATGAAATGTGGGTTTACTCTATCTCATCAAACCTTGTAATTCTGGTTGAAGATGCTTAGAAAATTCACCTATAGAGCATTAACTAAGTTTGGTCAAAATATTTGGGCAGTCTTTTTTTTTTTTTTTTTAAACACTTTATTTATTCATGAGAGACACACAGAGAGAGGCAGAGACATAGGCAGAGGGAGAAGCAGGCTCCCTGTGGGGAATCTGATGTGGGACTTGATCCCAGGACCCTGGGATCACGACGTGAGCCAAAGGCAGACACTCAATCACTGAGCCATCCAGGTGGCCCTGCGTAGTCTTAATATATTTCTTTCTATGCTTTCAGTGGGAAAAAAGTCTCATTGTTGGATTGATCCTGCAGTGTTTTAGTGACCACACTACCTGTTTATTGATTTTATCACCTGTTTAAAGAAAGATTTATTTACTTACTTGAGAGAGACAGAGAGAGAGAGAAGAGGAGCAGGAAAGGAGCAGAGGGGGAGGGAGAGTCAGGAGGGGAAAGAATCTCAAGCAGACTCCTCCTTGAGCACGGAGCCCAAAGTGGGGCTCAATCGCATGACCCTGAGATCATGACCTGAGCAGAAACTGAGAGATGCCCAACTGAACCACTCAGGTGCCTTTATCACTTAAAAAAAAAAAAAGATTTTATTATTTTATTTTATTAGATTTTATTTATTCATGAGAGACCCAGAGAGAGAGAGAGAGGCAGAGACACAGGCAGAGGGAGAAGCAGGCTCTATGCAGGGAGCCCAATTTGGGACTTGATCCCAGGACTCCAGGATCACACTCCAGGCCGAAGGCAGGTGCTAAGCCACTGAGCCACCTAGGTGTCCCTAAAAAAATGATTTTATTTTTAAGTACTCTCTGCACCCAATGTGGGACTTGAACTTTCAACCCCAAGATCAAAAGTTGCATGCTCTACTGACTGAGCCAGCCAGGTGCCCCTGATTTTATTACTTTTTAACATAAACATTTTTGCATTCCTACTAGAACATGTGAATAACTTTATATTTAATTTGATTTCATCTTATAGTCTTTTATCCAGTCTTAAGTTATTTGGAATTTATAAAGCCTGAAATTTTCAATTCAGTAGTAGTGATATGGAAATTAAATATTTAAGTCCTATTTTTTCCATAGGGAATCTAAAATCAGCATTTAGTCAGGTGGGTGTGGGCTAGTCTATTTAGAATCATAACTTCATTTTATTAGGCAATCTCTGGGGGTAAACATTCATTTGGGAAAATAAATCATCAATTGAAAAGGACACCTTCCTTTTCTGCATCTCATCCATTGTTTGTCCTTATTGATAATTTTCTATGTTATTAATAGTATCGATTAAAATTTATAAGAATCTCATTATATGAAGAAATAAAGACAATACATACAGTTAAAGAAATAAAAATAATGGGTCCTTACTTTACAAGACATATTTTCTAGAATGTGCAAGACACAGGTAAAGCAGTGAGATGGATTTTTTTTTTTTAAGATTATATTTATTTATGAGAGACACAGAGAGAGGCAGAGACATAGGCAGAGGGAGAAGCAGGCTCCATGCAGGGAGCCTGATGTGGGACTTGATCCCTGGTCTCCAGGATCAGGCCCTGGGCTGAAGGCAGCGCTAAACCGCTGAGCCAGTGGGCTGCCCCTGAGATGGATTTTTGTATGGTTTAAGAATCTGTTGGCATTTTTTTTTTTTTTTAGATTTTATTTATTCATTCATGAGAGACACAGAGAGAGGTAGAGACACAGAGGGAGAAGCAGGCTCCATGTAGGGTGCCTGATGTGGAACTCGATTCCAGGACTCCAGGATCACGCCCTGAGCCACCCAGGTGTCCTCTGTTGACATTTTTTTAATGGGTCACCTTCATATCTTAGTCTTCTTTTGTTCTGCTCATGATAACTCTATAGACATGTTTGAAATCATTCCATCCTACACAAAACCAAAACAAGAAATTAGCTTTTCATTAAAATGTTTCATCTTTAGAGAAGCTCCTGGATGTTTCTCAAATCTAGGTTGGGTTTTTAATATCCCATTAAGAGAGCCAGCTTAGCCTCGTGAGATAAAAATTGACATTAGGACATCTGCGTCCCACTGTTATTTCGACAATAACTTTGGATAACTGCCCAAGATTTTTGTGCCCCAGTTCTCCATCCATAAAATGCTTGTCAGTAGGTGTTCAGTGTTTGTTCAATGAATGAATGAAAGGATAATAACCAACATTTACTCTGTGCTCACCACGCACTAGGTACTTTACATGCATTATGACACTGAAGCTCTATCAAGTAGATGTGGTCATTAACTCTATTTTATAGAGGAGAAAGTTAAGCTTAATTAACTTGCTCAAAATCATACAGCTAGCAATGTGTGAAATTTGAACCCAGACTACCCAAACCCAGGGCCTGCATTCTTAAACATGCTATGACTGAGTCTTCCTCCTGGTTCCAGGAGGAGAAAGTCAGCTACCGGCGACTGACAACACTCCAGCCATCCTCTGCCTGGTGAACTTGTGTCTGTACTTGTCCTGTTACACCATGTGATGAAGGAATTCAGCAGGGCTGGAATCTCTCCCTGTGTGGTGTCAGTGATTTTTGGGTGCAGGAAAATTCTTTTACCTTTTGTGTCTCGAAGATTGCATAACTAAGGTCCCTCTAAACCAAAGAGGCAGAGTAATTGACCTCAAAATATGTACTGGCCTTTGATCCCTTTGGGGGGTAAGTTAGGGGCATAGGACTAAGTATTCCTCCCCCCTCTTCCAGAAATCTAAATATAACACCCTGGGGACCCCTGGGTGGTGCAGCGGTTTGGCGCCTGCCTTTGGCCCAGGGCGCGATCCTGGAGACCCGGGATCGAATCCCACGTCGGGCTCCCGGTGCATGGAGCCTGCTTCTCCCTCTGCCTATGTCTCTGCCTCTCTCTCTCTCAATCTGTGACTATCATAAATAAATAAAAATTAAAAAAATAAATATAACGCTCTCAAAAAAGAAATTTGATATCTGGTAGGACAAATGGCCAATAGATGCTTGAGACCCAGATGATAGTGGTTGGAGATTTGGAGGAGTCTCCACCCCAGTTTATCGAAGCCACGGACTATCCTAATTAATATTTAGAAAGTGTATACATGGACAGTGAGGTTGAGTTTATACGACTCTAAAAACCTTCATTTTGTTTTGAAAACAGTGCCACATAGAGACCTATGTGAAGTTTGAGATGAGAGTCTACGTTCTTCCTTATGGTTTAGAAAAACATTCCATATTTTGGAAACATATTGAAATCTTATTTATATAGTGAGCACATTCTAGGGCATAAACTGAATATTTTACAAAGCTGAAGTTAAGTGAGGATGACTCTAGTTACATCGTGGGTATCAAGGGTGTGCGGAGACTGCTAACTCTGGGAAACGAACTAGGGGTGGTAGAAGGGGAGGAGGGCGGGGGGTGGGAGTGAATGGGTGACGGGCACTGGGGGTTATTCTGTATGTTAGTAAATTGAACACCAATAAAAAATAAAAAAAAATTAAAAAAAAAGGGTGTGTGGAGGCAGAGCTAACCCTGGATGTCTTAAACAAAACTGGGGACGAGGCTGCACTTGTGAAAGATCAAGGAGAACTCAGAGCCTGTTAGATCAGGCATGAGCAACCAATATCATAACCAAACAGGTTTAGAGCTTCCCTGATATATTTTAAAAACATCTTTTGGGATGCCTGGGTGGCTCAGTGGTTGAGCGTCTGCCTTCGGTTTAGGTCGTGATCCCAGGGTCCTGGGATCAAGTCCTGCATCAGGCTCCCCACATGGAGCCTGCTTCTCCCTCAGCCTGTGTCTCTGCCTCTCTCTCTGGGTCTCTCATGAATAAATAAATAAAATCTCTAAAAAGCCAAACAAACAACAAAACATCTTTTAAAAAATGCAGTTTGGCCGAGAGGAAGAGAAGCTATCCCAATCAACACAGAGGAGAGAGCTGTGAAGAAAACAAAAGAAATGTGTTTTCTTAACCAGAATCACAGATCTAAAAGAGATTAATGCTTCATAAACTCTCAAAAGTACTTATCAAAACACAGAAGGCATTTTAAGTGCCCCTCCCGCGAAAAACAAACCAGCCCAAAAACCCCCCAAACAAACAACTAACCCTCTACCCTGCAACTAGTAAGAATGCAGTACAAGCCTTTAGGCAGCAAAATACTCTGTTAATTTTGAAAGGCTACCATATGTCACTGTAACACAACGGAATGCTGTTTTCATGGCTCTCTTAACATACCGTGTGGTGTCCGAGGGTCGGATGATAACGGTGTCCTTCTTGTGCAGTATCTAATTGTGCATTTCCTCGCTTCCTTTGGTTTCACTGTCTGTCAAAACAAATAGCTTTAATGTTGACACATATAAATATTTAAAAATTTAATAGTTAATAATGGAACCATATACTATGCTAGAAACAGTTTAAAAACTCAAAGCAAAGCCTACAGAAAGCACTTTTTATTATTTTATTTATTTTATTTTTTTATTTTTTTCAGAAAGCACTTTTTAAATTTTCAGTGGGAACCTCTAAAAACAGTGTCCTGTGTTAATAATTTACTTTCCAAACTAGATTCAGAGAGACGCATTTTAAGGTGATTATTCAAACCACGTACAATGCATAATTATTAAAATGGGTGTAAAAAATGGAGGTAACTAGCTCTGAAGACAGTATGTAAAAAAAAAAAAAAACACCCAATAAATGGTATTCAATTGTTAACTTATAAAACTGAGTACCATAAATGTTCAATGTTTACGATATCTCAGCACAATTACTTGCATTTACTTAAAGTATTTTTTCCTTGTAGAAAATATCTTAATAGCTGCACTTTAATCATTCGAAATACATTTATATGCATTTAAGATACTGTGGTTTTGGAATCAAAATCTATCTGAATGTCTGATAGTATGCAATGATATTTATTAGGAACAACAACAACAAAAGGATAAAATGGCTCAGTATACTCTAAGGCAATATTAATAATAATGCAGTCAAGAATGAGGACAAATGAAAGTCTTATAACGCTGTATAGGTAAAAATCATCTCGCCACACGTCCTTTTATTTCTGTGTTAAATTTAAAGGAAACTCCCTCCTTTTAAAGAATTTAAGGATAGTGAAATATTATGACTAATATAATATTCTGGGTAGCAGAACAACTACCATGCATATAAAACGTTTCCTTCTGGGTCACACATTTCAAGGAAATAGAATATAATAAGGTGACTTTAATACCAAGACTAATGCAAACGGTTGTATCGCTTTGTGCTTCAGAAGGCACTTTCATCTTGCAGAGTCATAGGGCCATCTACAGAAGCGTAAGTAATCACTGTCTATGACTACAAAGAATTCTGGTTATTTGGGTCCGGCCAGATAGGAGCTTTCGGTATTTTCTTCAATTCTCCTTTGACTTTTTGTAAATAGCACCTTTAGTGAAATGGTTTTCATAACTTTTCCTAATGGTCTTTTTATAGTACAATATAGACTTTTATGTTAGTTTCTTCAAAACTCAAAGTCACAAAATACTTGTAGTAACTTCTATTTCTTGGTTTACATCTGATTTAATATACTACATTATTAACTAATATTATAATATAAGATGCAATATGTAACATAATATACGCTACATTATTAAGTCAGAAGTAAATTCTACTTATGTATCTGTCATCTATCGTCTGTATATCAGGGAAAATCACTGTAAAATTCCATTTATAATCTGTATGATTGCATAGTGCCTCCAACTTTCTGAGGTCAGCGAGGGGAGCATATCCTTTTGAGCTTTAAAATTGTTGAAACTCTGTACATATCTTACTATTCCAAAAAAAACCAAAAACAAAATAATTAACATTTTATAAGGCTAAGATGAGGGCAGGAACATTCTATTGTTCTACTACAGGTAAAATGTCTTATTTTTAAAAGTGTCTTGCATAGTCAGAATTACAGTTTTACTCAGTTCTCTCTCATTGTCTTTTTATGGTAATGCTGTTTGACTTCCAGCTACTATGGTGCAGTTATGTCTACAAAAGATTAAAGTCATAAAAATCATCCACCTTATAAGAACATTATGAGTAAGACTATGGAATCCTGAAAAAGTCCTTCAATGTTTTGGAAAAACATGTATCATGTAATAGCATTATTGTGATGAGTTTCGGAAAATGTACTTAGGGTCTAGCTTCAGTGTTTCGTTTAAGGGGGTTGACATTTCCCATATTAGAACATGCAGAAAACAGGTGCATGGCTGCAGAGGAGTTGATTTTCCCAACTGACCTAATAAAACCACATAGGTCCACTTATGTTTTATTCACGGGAAGACATAGGACACGTATATTATTGTTTGTTGATTTTTAACTCAGGAGAGTTTAGGACAAAAGGTAGAACCCAATTATCTGGTGTGTCTGTGGAATTATGAAGGCAAATTGGTATTAAATATTTGATTTTTGTGCCAGAAGTTGAGATTTGGAAACTGAGGACATGTCATCAATGATTTGAATTGACCATAAGGCGGCTTAAGTAATGGCAGTCATATCATTCTCATTGATTAGCTATCCAAATTTATTAGTGGTTTTCAATAAAAATATTTTATATACTCCACTGGGATAACTTTTAAGGTAACTCCTCATTCTCCTAGAGCCTTTCTTGCTGCCAAATGTTTACTTGAGTATATATCATAGCAATAGTTCATTTTTATTGAGTGCTTACCACATGCAAAACCTTTTATATGTTATCCCAATTAAACCTCACAAAAATCTTTCTAATGTAGGCATTATTATTAATTGTACTTTACCAATAATGAAACCGAGGCTCAGAGAGGTTAAGAAACTTGCCCAAGCATCTGTTCATAAATGTCAGAAATGGGATTAATTCAGGTCTAACTCTAAAATCTGAACTCTTTCTCCTACACCAGTGTCAGCCTCCAGATCTTAAATCGTAACCAGTTAGGCAATATTTTGTTAAAAATACATAAATTTATTGAATATTAAGCATTTCTAAATGTTTTGACAAATTGTCCTTAATTCATCACATTAACTAAAGGGCCACTTATTTCTTTTGAGGGCTTGTTTTGTTCCTGTACATGACGAATTCAGTTTTATTATCTATCATTCTTTTCCTATTTTTACAGATTGAATTCTAATTTGTACTGTGATGTTCCAGATCTTTAAAAGTGACTTACATAGGAAAGTATTTCACATTTCTAGTTTCTGCTGATATTTGTGGAAGTCATTGTCTTTACATCACCACAGAAAATCTCCAATTTTATTTTTATACCTCTCGGTGGGCAAAAAACTGAATGCCAGGAAATGCTTATGTCTAGAAGATACCACTCATTTATTTTTTTATTACTTTTTTAGATTTTTGTATTTATTTATCTATTTATTTATTTATTTTTGAGTAATCTCTACGCCCAAATGGGGCTTGAAATTACAGCCCTGGGATCAAGAGTTGCATGCTCTACCAAATGAGCCAACCAGGCGCCCTGATACCACTTTTTAAAAAAGAATAGAAATCTGAGTTTGTTTTCACAATAAATGATCAGCAATGCAGAGAAACAGTTTCTGATGAAGAAAGTAAATAAAGACAATAAAATACCAGCTAAGTTTCATGGCCATAATAATTTGCTTTATTTTACATGCTGTGGGCACTTCCCCTTATACTTTCTACTGCATTGTTTTGTACTTATTTATTGGCTATTTTGTTACTCTTCTATAGTTTCGTGTATTCCTCTTTCATCATTCAACTACTTTATACTTTCACCAGAACAGGATCCCATCTTCTCGTTTTTTGCTTTTGTTTTGTTTTGGATATGATCTTGAAGATCTCAATATTTTTTTAAAGATTTTATTTATTTATTCATGAGAGACACAGAGAGAGAGAGGCAGAGATGCAGGCAGTGGGAGAAGGAGGCTCCGTGCAAGGAGCCTGATGTGGGACTTGATCCCAGGTCTCCAGGATCACGCCCTGGGCCAAAGGCAGGCGCTCAACCGCTGAGCCACCCAGGGATCCCAAAGATCCCAAAGTATTATGAATGAATCAGCACTCAATAAATACCTATGGAAAGAAAGCTGAAATAATCATTCTGCGTGAAGGGAGGAATTAACAGCATTAACTAATAAATAGGCTTTATTTTTTTTTAAGGATTTTATTTAATTTTTTAAAGATTTCTTTATTTGCCCCACAGAGAGAGAGGGAGAGCCAGCACAAATAGGCAGAAAGACAGGCAAAGGGAGAGGAAGAAGCAGACTCCCCGCTGAGCAGGGAGCCTGAGGCAGGGCTCGATCCCAGCATCCTGGGATCATGATCTGAGCCTAAAGCAGATGCTTAATTGACTGAGCCACCCAGGAACCCCAAGATTTTATTTATAAAGTCATCTCTACCCCCAGTGTGGAGCTTGATCCCATAACCCGGAGATCAAGAGTTGCATGCTCTACTGACAGAGCCAGCCCGGCGCCCCAAGTTTTATTTATTTTTGAGTTCAGAGTAACAAGATGGAATTAAATGCTTTCTTTATAATTCTAAAATCACAGTGTACTTTAAAATATGTGCCTCTTCATGAGCGAACACCAAAGGATTAAGCTCTCAACAAACTTAGTTTTTCATGGAAAAATCACGAGGAAGAAAAATGTTTATTAAATTTTATAAAGGCAAAGTCTTAGGCTGTGGGTGGTGAGTATCTCATGGCTCTTAGTTGTAGGTTTTTAAAATGGAAATGGAAAGAGCATAGAAACCTTATTGTCTTTTGGCACAAAAGCATCATCACACTTTTCCTGAGAAGCTGCTAGAGTTTTGGTTTGTGGGCATGTTACCCAGGCTCCTAGTCCATCGTTAGCAACCCAGGAACATTGGCTTTACTATGTAGTTTGTCTTTCCGTATTAAATGTATTTGTAATTATTTGCCCGCTGTTATAGCCTCCTATTGTTTGGATCTGGACAATCTGGATAAGCCTTTTCCCTGAGAGGAATCTAAGGCATAGACAGAGGGATGCGCCCAGAGCCTTTTTTCTAGTTGCATCTGAGATTTTCCCTTCTGGAGCCTGGTTTCGGGGTACAAGATGAACACCAGGTGCAGCTAGCAGTAAAATGTACTTCTGAAGACTCCAGAAAAGATTCATGGGTTCTCTTGGTATGTGTTTGATTTATAATTTAGACATAATTTTTTGTTTGTTTTGGACAATGATTGAACTAAGGTCTTGTGGAAAGGGCACAGGATATTCCTGACTCCCTCTAGCTGTCTCTCTCCCACTCACCAAAGAGCTTGCTGAATTTCTCAAAGCCGGGACAGCAATTAGACCCATAAAAATGAAGTTCATTAATGAAAACTAATTGAAAATTAATTCACCACGACTCCGGGGAAGAGCTCGTATTTGAAATGTTGTGTTGTTAGCAAGTGAGTCTCTAATCATCAGAGCATGGCAAAAATACTTCAGGATGACACATAGGTTAATGAGGTGGTGAAGCATCAGAAGAACAAAGTCTTGTAATGTTAAAATAGCCATCACACTTAAAAAGGCAGCCTTGCCCCTCCCTTCCGACTCCCCTTTCTGCCTCATTTCTGCCTTCTTGTTTCATTGTCACTAGACAGAGCATATGCCACGTTGTTATTTCTCTCCCCAACACATTTTTCCTAGAGAAGAAATTCCACAATAATCTCCAAGTTTTGAATACTAAATACGAATTTGGCAAATGACGATTTATCTAAACTCTAAAACTTGTGGAGTCCACTTTGTCACTTTTTAAATGTTTATTATGGAAAATATCAAACATCCACCAAAGAGAGAATGCTATAATGGAATCCTCTCACCCAACTTCAACAAGTATCTACCAGAAACCTATTTTAAACCATATTTTAGTAAACTCGAAAAAGCGAGTATTTAGACAGATTATTTTCTTTCTCACGGAATAGATGTTGTGTCATAACAGGCTTGCTTTTCTTCTTTCTTTCTCATTCACCTAAAAAATGTTTATTAAAGGTATTGTATGTGCCAGATGGAACTAAGAAAGGACAGTTATTCATTAAGAATTCCACCTATATCTTTTCTGAGGGGTCATCTAGGATCCTCTTGGAGCATCTTTACATGCAGACAGATTCTGATTTTATGTTTATATTTATGGATTTTTCTTTCTCTGTTAGGTCAACTATCATTGACATTTTTCTGTGTCTTTTAGTCACTTCAAGTGGGATTGTTCTTCACAAAACATGTATCTTCATTTTGCTTCTTAACATAATTCAGTTATGCTGGTATTAAAAATAGTGGTAAAGTGGTATATATGAGGGGCGTCTGGCTGGCTCAGTCAGTAGAGCGTGCAACTCTTAGTCTCGGGATTGTAAGTTCGAGCCCCAGTGTTTAATAGAGATTGCTTAAAAAATAAAATCTTAAAAAAAGTGGCATATGAAAGAATCTTATGAATCACTGCGTCTCCTTTCTACAGTATTATTATTTTTGACAGTGAGAAATTAAGGGAAGAATTTTGAAGCTAATTTCTTTTTCTTCATTTGGTTGTTACCAGGATCAATTTGTATTTCCTTTATCGTCAGTCCTTTTAGCAAATCTCCAAAATTTGTATTTAAGTATTATAGCTCCAATCTCAATCCAAGGAAGATAATAAATACAATCTCTTTGTTATATTTTATAGAGTGTTTTTAGGAAAGCTATTCAAAACTATCAAACTCTTCTGGAACTCTTTTGTACATTCTTTCAAGGCATGGAATTTAGACAGACCTTCACAGTAAAGCAATGCCCTCTTAAAATCTCTTCTTTTTTCACATACTGCTGTATATGTGAGTTTAATTTCCCATTTCTCACAACATACCATTTCAAAACAATTTTGCTGTAGTATCTTCTTTAAAAAGTTTTTAAAAAAGTATTACCTTCCATATCACATTATTCTGATTTTTCAACTAGATTATTTAGGAGAATATATATTTGTGTTATTGCTGTACTGTTATGTTTTATTTTAAAATAGGAAATTTTAAAACAGAAAAAAGGAAACCTGACAGGGTAAAAAGTTAAACAGCCTATGAAAATGCCAAGCGCTGCCCCAAGTGGTGTAAGAGATCGGTGTTGGGCTCTAACTGTGATTTTGTTATTGTATTGCTAAGAAATGTGCTTGTGTAATTCAGTTTTTAAAAGAAAACTTGATATAATGCCACTACCCACAACCTTATTAGTAGTAAAGCCAATTTCAGCAGGGAAAAGGAGACAGACAAAAGACACATGAATTATCCTAATTTTGAATATGTCTATTACATTTATCAGATATTTTCCTCCTCTGGCTGAATTTCTTCTGCATTTACAGTTATTGATTTGAAGAAATATCACATAGTCTATTTGGGGTTCCTTCCTTGCCCTGCTCTCAGACATACCAGTAAACTATGCTTTGTAAGAAACAATGTGATGATAACATGGTAACATGATGATAGCATGGAAACAGGACTTGGGGAATAGGAAAGAAAATAGACTTTAGCTGAAAAGATCAAGGAGGAGAGAGGAGCCCAACACCGGCTGCAAAAAGCAGCGCATAAAGTTGTCTTCTCCTTCACAAAAATACGAGCTTCTGTGCAGCACAAGTACCGAATGAAACATACGTAGCACATTACCTGGATTTCTGTGCTGGTCTTTATTTCGAAAAGTCATACTCATTTTCCATGTGTCAAGTTTCTTGGCAGGGACCAATGAGGGGACTTTGAGGACATGAGCAAAGTATTTAAATGGCAGTATCAAAGAAAATATGGCTGTTTTCCTTTATTAACAACCAGTCAATTAAGTGTCTCTAATTTTCCTTAGATAACTAACAATGGAACTCATAGCTGAGACTTGATCTTGTAAAAATTTTTTAACTGTAAAAACACACACAGACACACAACAACAACGAAAAAAAGAATCTTTGCCTTAAATTGAGCTTGAGCATTTCAAAGCTGGTATTTGCAAACTCGGAAAAAAGAGCCTTTCATTAATCCATGATTTTGGAAACAGTTACTCTAACCCACAACCACATACAAATACAAAAATCCTAATGGGACTATTTTCTTACTAAGCCTGTAACAGTTTACATTCACCTAATGGCCTGGGGTTATGAGCAAACTACTCAATTAGAGAATTTAGGCTGGTTGCCCACATATTTTAGAGCAAATTATCCTTTCACAAATGCAGAACCCCCTATATAAAACGCCTAACCAGTATTTCCTGTAAAAAAATACTATTCCCTAAATTCCCACCTTGAACCTACTAAGAATTTCTCTTTTTGCTAGGGCAAAGATTTTATGGAAATATTTGTTTTTATATCACATACCTTACTGTTGGTCTTCCTGTGGGCTTGTGTTCTGACCTTAAAGCAGCTAAGAAATTATAATCAAGACACTTCTAAATAAGATATTTCTTTTCTGAGTACTTTTGCTAAGTACCTAAGCTAAGAACCTTAAGTTGGAAGGCATAGAGTCCAGCCAATTCTTTGATAACAGATCTTCTGCTTGGGGGGTTAAATGAATTTCATGGTTATCCTTAACACTTACTATTTCTTCTTAGGCCTCTTTCATTTAAAAGGGGGTCGGTGCTTCCAATCTATAAACACCCATTAAAAGTTCTCCACCCTTTTATACTTGGCTGCTGGTCTTAATTGTCTGCAGATGGGTGGGTCACTGCATTTTTATTTCAAAGGTAGAGATTTGCAAAATGTAAACGAGCCTATTAAAAGTTCTAAATCAAAACTCTCAACATCCATTAAAGGGATCTATGTGCAAATGGAGATCGAACTCAATCTGAAAGTGTCTTTTTGTAACAAACATTTTCACCCAGGGCTAGGTAAAATTGTCTAACACCACCAACGCATCACACAAGTATTCAACATAAACACTGCGTTGTTAGAAGGTATTTAAACATTTGGTGCAAAACTTGGAACTAAGGAAAATATGTGTCTGCAAAACATTTTTTTTCTTTCATTATAGTTGATAGATAGGAGATGCCATGTAACTTACCCTACATGATACATTTTCCCTGGGTGGAAAAGAAACAAAAGCTTTTTAAAAAAAATTTTTTAATGCAAATTCAGTACAATATAGACCTGGGGTACTAACAAACATATTTTATTGCATTGAATAAAAAAATCTTAAAATGTGACAATTTTTTGGTTCACCTACTAAATTATTATTTTCTATCCTGGTAAAATTCCTTTTTAAAAAGTAAGCCTCAATTCACAGTTGCTCGGGACTGAGAACTGAAACCTGAGCTAGTTGTTCTTGGCACTGCGGGGCTCTGGCTTATCTTGCCTAAGGGACTGACAGTTTATCTCAGAATCTATGGTTTCTTCCATTCTTCTTTCACTAGCATTTCCCCTAGTCTTGCTTTTCATTAGCCCACCCTGATGGCTGACCATTTCTAATCTATAAATTAAGTAGAAGGAAAACACGAAAGTGTGCTGCTTTTATCTCTGGAAATCAAGCCCCCCACAAATGCAATTTAGTTTGGTTTCTCTGGGTCTAAAATAAAATACTCCAAGTAGCACAGGTATTTGCTAGAAGATCTGCACTAAGAACCAGCCTTAGATATTCTTCATCTTGCAATGGAGGATGCAACGGGATTGCTTTGGCTGGTTTTAGTCACTTTGGCTTTGATCCCCATAATCTGTACCCAGTAGTCAAATTAAGGTTTGACATCTGACAACTATATTTCCTCCATCCTTTCTCTAAATGCAGTGCCCAATTTATTTAATTTTAAGAGAATGGTATTTTCCCTAAACTCCAGTTTTAATATGCTGATTATAGTGACAATATTAAAAAGACGGTCCAGTCTTTGAGATTGCATTTTCTTTTTTTACTTCATTCTTGTGTGTGACAGAAGGGAAGCAGAGGTTGGGTATCTAAATAGAAACAAACAAAAAACCCCAATTTAAGCTACTCTCCTTTAGCTTGCAAAACTACATTTACAAGCTCTCAACAAAATTTTACTTTTAAAAGCCATTTTAATATTTGTTATCTTTTTCTGAGTAAAATAAGCTGATGCTTTTACATGTGGATCTTATTATGTGAAAAGCTGTCTAAGCCTGCTATTGAACATAATCATATGAATTACGAACTGTGACTTTATTTCTTTTATAATCTTTGTAGTTCTTGCCATTACTTTTACATGTCTATGTCTGGCATTATGTAGCTTTGAAACTATGCCAAAAATATTTATTGTCGTATATCTGGCATTCTCATACTACGTGGCTGAGTTTGGTTTCCAAGCTGGGCAAAACTTATTAGCAGATACAGTTCTTGGCATTTGTTTGAAAAAAATCATATGTAATTTTAGTACCCCCCTGAAATACAACCTTTTGCACTCTTTGAAACGTATGGAGTTGAAATTCCAATGCTTGAACTATCTCCTTTTCCAATGTTGAGTAATTTTTCTGCTATGAAGCACATAAAATAGAGCAAAATAACAACAACAAAAGAGACAGAAAAGAATGAATTTAACTGAAAACCAGACCGTTTTTGAAAAATTCACATGGATGGTCTGTGTAAAATATTTCCCTAGTACGCAAATCCCAGGAAACTGGGGTTGGGTTCCAAGGATACAACGTAGTGCTAGTACTTTGTGGTTACACAAATCGATAATAATGACAAAAAGCAAAATGCATATGAATACTTCTTTTACTAATTTCTTTGCAACCTGACTAGTAAGTGTTGTGAAGATAACACTGTTATAAGTACTGTTTTTGTACTTCTTTAATTTTTTTTATTTTTAAAAATATTTTGTTTATTTATTCATGAGAGACACGCAGAGAGAGAGCCAGAGACACTGGCAGAAGGAGAAGCAGGGTCCCCACAGGCAAGCCCCATCAATCCCAGGACCCCGGGATGATGCCCTGAGCCAAAGTCAGATGCTTGACCACTGAGCCACCCAGGTGCCCCTATAATGAGGACTTAAAGAACTACATACATGTGTGGGCAATATAGAAAGCTAAAATATTTTTACATATAGAGGCAAAACTGATCCATATAAAGAGCAATAATCAATTGCATTCTACTGGATATAATTTGTTTGCCTTTCTTTGGAGAAAAATCATCTGAATTAGCTATATTTGGTAATTCACGGAGTAATAAATAATACTATCATGTGCTTTAGGTGGTAAAGGTTACATTATTTTAAATTTAATATAAATTATTGTGTTATATTAATTATATTATTATAAATTATTCTGTGTATATTCATTATTTTTTTCAGTCAAAAATTTTTTTATAAATTTATTTTTTATTGGTGTTCAATTTACCAACATATAGAATAACACGCAGTGCTCGTCCCATCAAGTGCCCACCTCAGTGCCCGTCACCCAGTCACCCCCACCCCCCGCCCACCTCCCCAGTCAAAATTTTCTTGAGTACCTATTACATATCACTGCATTTGATGCTGAGGATACAATGGTAATTCAAAACAACCCTCTGAGATCTATAGTTCAGTGAGAGAGACAGACAATGATCAAAAACGCACAAAAATAAACGTACAATTGTAACTGATCAGAGCCACAGTGGTGTCTTGAGAGAAGGCTGCAGGGCTCTTTGAGGGTAAAATGTATAGAATGGTAATCTCAATGTAGGTTAATTTTACTTTAAGTGGCATCTACATTTCCTGATTTTTGTATTTATCAAAGGTAATACTACAAATTAGAAACCTATTTAAAAAAATTCTTACTGAGTCAATTACCCATATAAAACCTAATAATTCTCCATTATACAAATAAGTCTAATATTTACATACTTAATACTATTGTAAAAATACTGTGTAACATAAATTTCTCTGTTAATTTATTAATTAGGATCATAAAAAAGAATCATAGATGGTTACAATTAGTAGAGTCAAAACTAAATCAGCTAACCTTATGCCAATTGCTCCTTCTAAAGTCCTCTCTCTCAAAAAAAAAAAAAAAAAAAATAAAGTCCTCTCTCCCATTCCCCCAGCACCCTTGTCCAAAACATTATTTGTGCTATATCTGGCCCATAGAAAGATGTTACTTTTCAGTATTTTAGGTAATTTAGAATCTTTGGCATCCTGTACTCTGAAATGTTCTAAGAGTCTCTTGGGTTACCCATGGCTGACTATTACTGAGCACATTTGTTGCCCATTCCCTCTATTCACTCAAATGCATTCCCTTTATGTTCCAAGATCCAATTAGAAGATTGCTTTTATGAAGCTTACTTATAGAATAAGATACAAATGCATTTGCTTTTTTTGTTTGTTTGTTTTTTGTTTTTTTGTTTTTTATTTAGTTTTTGTCTTTTAAGTAGGTGCCATACCCAGCGTGGAACCCAATGTGGGGCTTGAACTCATTACCCTGAGATCAAGACCTGAGCTGTTATCAAGAGTTGGATGCTTAACAGACTGAGTCACCCGGGTGCCCCCAAATGCATTCGCTTTTTGAGCACGTTGTAGGTATCCACGTCACAAAAGCTGAATTTATATATATGAATGTTACCCTAGCAAAACAACACAAATATACATTTTGTTTTTTCCATAATAGTAGTGATAGCTATGAGCTAAGTCATTCATATTTGTTCAAATATTCCTTTTGATCTTACGTGTGAGGCCATTAAAAATGATCCAGCACCTTTAACCCTTTACCTTGTGTCTTAGATCAGGTTTCCTAGAAGCAGGCCATCAGGTGAGGATTCATATACAAGTGATTTATTAAGAGAGTACTCCTGGGGGAAAGCAATAAGGGGATGTGGAAAGCAGGACAGGAAAAAGGAAGAGAGTTTAGCAAGAATGAATTGCAGGCCAATTCCCATAGAACATACCTTTGCCATGTGCCTGAATAGAAACTCTGGAACAAAGTCACGTCTCAGAATTGTTCTGACCAGGGGATAAGGACATATTTCATATTCCTGCATCCATCAGTCCCCCTTGGGTGAAGTGGAGTGGGGGGAAGTAAAATACAAGCACTCTCCAGTGTTGGCACAGAAAGATCCAGTTTCCCCAGGGGATCTTCCAAAACACAGCCCGTTGTCTGCTGTTGGAAGCAGAAATACACAAAGAGGTAAAAAGAGATCTAAAGGTATTGGGGAGAAACATTGATAGTGTTTGCAAAACCTTCTCTGGTCCCCTAACAGTTATTCTCATCTTCCTGGGTATGTGGTTAGGCTACACTTCCCAGCCTCCTTTGTCAAGTGTGGCCCTGCAACTGTGTTCTCTTCACTGAACAGAGTGGAAGTGATGTGTCCACTTCTGTGCCTCGGGTAGCTCCATTATCCTGTCATTCTCTCTGTTGCTGGAACTCAGAGTGACTCAGCTTATACTATAAAGATAATGACAATGACCTGAGGTGTGATGGTGCGACATGATAGAAGGACTGGGGTCTCTGAATGACTTCCCGGAGCAGAACTTCTTGATGACTCAAAGCAGTCACACTGGAGTATTATAGGTAAGAAGTAAACCCCTTCTTCAAACCACTTAGTTATTGTTGGGTCTCTAGCACAGTAGTCTGGTCCTTTTCTAATTACTACAAGGCACTTTATTCTTAGTATAACATTATATTATAGACCCATTGGTAATTATTCTTGATTTCTTCTATTAGAATACTTATTGTAAGAGAGTAGATTTGCCTATCTTTTTCTTACTGGCAAAAAATACTCAGCAAAAGCTTAGTCGGTGAATAAATGAAAGTGTAGTTACCTTGTCCTACACTAAATAAAATTTATAAAAGCACAGTACAATTAAAGCACCTACTAAAATGCTAAGTTTGAAGTGATACAGAACAAATGGAAAGGGTTTAATGAAAAGTAATCCAAATGATTAATGAGATAAAATATTGATATATTAAAGATGGTTAGAAGAGAAATGATATAACTTTGAAAAAATAAGGTTGAAGGCCACCTTGGAAAGTGTCTTTTTGCACTGGAAAGGTGATTAGAAAGTGGTTGCCGACCAACTGTTTTCCATCTCTGCAGAGGAAAAACTAGCAGAAAAGAGCTTAAATTGACTTGACAGAAATAGTGATTAAACATTAGAAAAGGCTCCAGAGTGATATTGTGGAATCTCTGTCCCTGGTGAATTTTAAGGACAAACCATCTGTCTTAGACATTTCAGGCAGAGCCTTGCAAGAAGAGAGAGGTCTGGATTAAATGACTCCTTGATCTGGCTCCCTTTCAATTGCAGGAGTCTGTGCCACTATGCAGTGTATCCGGGGATCTGGCAGTGACATCTTTCACTCCAGTGACCAGCCAGACTGATGAATAGACATCCCCTTATCTATAACTTTCGAGAGAATTCTTTTTTCTGCATGAAGCTGATGGGGTGGGGTGGGTAGCAGGGTGTAGAAAGACTAATTTTCCAAAATAATGATATTAATGATATCTTGTATCTAGAACTCTAAAGTACTAAGTGATTTCCATATGATCAATACAAACTGGAAAAGTACTATGATTTTTGACACATTTCAGGTGCTAGGTTCTATTTCATAAAATTCACTCTTATAGCGATGATGGAAAGATAATGATTTAATGTTGACTTTGAAATGACACAGAACAGAGAGAAACACTACTGTTTACAATACTTATTTACAGTGGTATTATAACACTAGCAACAACTCTACCTACAAATTTTGCATTAAAACTTATGCTATATTTATATTACTCATCAACATTCATGTTAGAAAGTCCCTAAAGACAACCTTTCATTAGGAAAGATTTTCTTAGTCTTAAAAGTTTGCTTTTTTGGGATTCCTGGGTGGCGCAGCGGTTTGGCACCTGCCTTTGGCCCAGGGCGCGATCCTGGAGACCCGGGATCGAATCCCACGTCGGGCTCCCGGTGCATGGAGCCTGCTTCTCCCTCTGCCTGTGTCTCTGCCTCTCTCTCTCTCTCTCTCTCTCTCTGTGACTATCATAAATAAATAAAAAAAATTTAAAAAAGTTTGCTTTTTCATTACTGAATAATGTGGAAGCTATTGTTTTAAAGGAAAACACTTGTTTCCATTGGGATATATATCTTTTGCATTTTGGCACTGAAAGATAAAAGACAATTAAAATGAAGGATTTATATATTGTGGGGATTTCCAATTTTACAAATAGATAATTTTAGTGAAACTTTCCATGTTTGTTATAAATCCAAACATAAACTTTTGAATTCTTTCAGAAAAGGTGGAAAAACCCTGCTTTTATATTTTAAGATGTTGTAGTGATTGATTTCATTCATTTATTTAGTTAAATGGTAGACATTAATAAGTTATAACCCAACGGGAGGTTTTTTTTTTTTCACTGAGGGGGGAAAATCTAATCAAATTTAGAAGGAAATATTGACTCCTTTTTATGTAATGAATCTTGAAAGTAAATGTTGCTCTTAAACACATGAAGTGATGTTCAACCTCCCTCATAATTAGAAAAATGCAAAACTACAAGGAGATACCATTTTTTTAAAACCTGTCAGACTGTTGAAAATAAAAATGTGATCATACATTGCGTTGTCTAGAGTGAGGAAAGAAGCACACTTGTGGTGGGAATGTTATTTAGTACAATCTCCATGGAGGGTAATGGGAAACATCTATTGAAATGATAAATACACATATCCTTTATATATTGACATACACAAAAATGGCACATGCACAAAGTTTTAGATTGCTGTGTTGGCTTGTGATGGTACAAGATGAGAAACAACCTAAATGTCCATTAACAGAAGACTAGATGAAAAATGCTACATCCTTTCAATTGAATGCAGCCACCAAAACTGCTGAGACAATTCTTAAGATATATGCAGAGTAGTGGATAGAATAAACTACTCTTTGTGCAAGAATGAAAAAAGAGAAAGAAATATATCCATATATTCATAACATAAATCCAAAAAGCTAAGAACTACCAACAGTGGTTGCCTCCAGGAAAGGGAACTATGCATCCTGAGGCCAGGGTGAGAGAGTCTTACTTTATCCCTATGTCCTTTTGCAATTTTTGAATTTTGTATCATAGACATGTAATATCCATTCAAAAATAAATAAAATAGGGTCACGGGCTGGCTCAGTTGGAGGAGTGTGCAAGTCTTGATCTTGGAATTGTGACTTCGAGCTTCATATTGGGTGTTGAGATTAATTAAATGAATAAAATCTTAAAAAATAAACAAAATAATAAGAGAAATATTGTGAATAGTATAACAACTCATTTATTCTTAGTTTGAGGATTTATTTACATTCAATACAAAATTATCTTCAACTTCAAAATGTAGAATTAAGGCAATTCTAACTTTTTAAAAACTGCTCACACTTTCTGTATGGGTTATAATTATGCATTATAATTAATATTTAAAATATTAAATAAAATCTTAAAAAAAAAAAGGGACACCTGGGTGGCTTGGTGGTTGTGCATCCGCCTTCAGCTCAGGGTGTGATCCCGGAGTTCTGGGATCGAGTCCCACATCGGGCTCCCTGCATGGAGCCTCCTTCTCCCTCTGCCTTCTCCCTCTTCTGTCTCTGCCTCTCTCTTTCTCTCTCTCTCTCTCTGTCTCTCATAAGTAAATAAATAAAATTTTAAAATATGAAAACACCACAAAACAATTTAAAAATATGCTCTATGTAAAGAGCACAAGAAATCATTCTTTTCTCCTTTATCCTTGAAGTATGAGATCCTTGAAGCCAGGAACCCTGTACCTGTTCACCTAGAAGGATAGAATGGGAAAAAAATGACTTCTTTAAAAAAGTATTTTAATTATAAAAGTAATATGTATTATACACATTTCAAATTTGGTAATTATTTTCAAATTGACCTTAAGCAACTGCCAGTTTATACTTCCACTAACAGTGTAATGAGCATGCACGTTACAGATCATACCTCAGGTAGACAATTCCAAGTGTTTTACTTCACCATCTCAGAGAAATAGTCATAAATAAATTTGGCTAAATAATTTAGATGGAAAATAAGAAACAACTTGCATATATATGGGAAGAATTCCTAAAGGAAGCATAAGGTCTCTGAAGTCCTCTGAAAGAGCCATTCTGCAAGAGATTGAGAGTGAAATTTAAACAGCGTCAGTATACAAAAAAATGGAGTAGCTCATTCTCCAGTGATATCATCTCAATGGAAATTATTGTTAAGATTTCCAAAACAGTAAGTTACTTTTCAATTATACAAACACTATTTCTAAGATATGACAAAGGTAATTTGCTCATATTCATCTGTTGTGGAGGGTCAAGCTTTAATGCTAGAAACATTAATATTGGAGGCATTGAAAGATGGCATCTATGAAGACAACTGAATGTAACAATAATTTAAATTTTCTATGACTAATTATAAGGGGAAATAATATTCCAAAGTCTTCCATAAAATTTTTCTTTCTTTTCTTCCATCAGGTTTTGATCACCAGTACCAATGTGAGCCATACCATAGCCTAAGGCAAAAGGAAAAATCAATAATACTGATCCTGTCCTTATTTAAAATTTTGATATTTTATTCATCGTGAATTCTTTTGGATTGATTTTTTTAAAATATTGAATTAAATTGTTATTTATATTGATTACTGGGTTCTTTAACACTTCTTTGTATTTTGGACCTGAGGCGAACATCTCACTTATTTCACTCTGGTCCTGATGATCACCCAAATCATAAAATGATGTCAGAAGAGAAAGAAGTAATTTAAAACTTCTCTTAAGCACATTTTCTTCATGATCCCAATGTTCTATGGAAAATATTAAAATAAAAAATAGAATTAATAAAATGCTAATTAAAAAATTTATTTACTAAGTCAGGAAGGTATCCATATTTTATAGATGAAGAAATGGAGGCTCAAAAGAATTAGTAATTTGCTTGTGACACCCAAACAGTATGTGAACTCGCTACAACTGAAACCTAGATTTGTCTTTTACCAAAGCCCCGTTTCTTTCCAATGCACAAGGTTCTTTCTCAGGGAGAATTATTGACATTTGAATTAAGCCCTGGAAGAAGGATAGGGATTTGCCAGGAGCAGAAAAAGGGATAAGATAGTATAGGCAGTGGGAGAAAGTGTGGATAATGCCTGGAAGTAATTAGTGTCCATGGGCAGATTTACCATGAAGCTAAGGAGGCTGATGTGTCATGACTCTTTGGGAGAAACTGTTACAAAGAGAGGGACTGTGATGATGCGTTCGCAAGATCATATGTTTTCTGCGAGATTTGCCCAAGCAAGACATTTAATGTCATCAATGAAGATTGCTGTCTTTCCCTTCTGGTTTTCCCTCCAACACATTTCCCCTTGTATTAGGTGGCTTTGCAATAAATTGCTCAGGGATTTTTGGGGATCCAGCTTATGGATAGTTGGAGACATGCTTTTGGGGGTTAGTGGGATGAATTTACATTTTCTCTCTGTTTTGCTTCTTAAATTCCACAAATGACTGAAATCATATGGTATTTGTCTTTTTCTGACTTATTTTGCTTAGCATAATACTCTTTAGCTCCATTCATGTCATTGCAAATGGCAAGATTTCTTTTTATTTTATTTATTTTTAATTTTTTAAAAGATTTTATTTATTTATTCATGACAGAGAGAGAGAGAGAGAGATAGAGGCAGAGACAGGCAGAGGGAGAAGCAGGCTCCATGCAGGGAGCCCGACATGGGACTCGATCCTGGGTCTCCAGGATCAGGCCACGGGCTGAAGGCAGCGCTAAACCGCTGAGTCACCCGGGCTGCCCGATTTCTTTCTTTTTAAATGTTTTTTTTGTTGTTTGTTTTAGAGAGAGCAAGCATATTCAAGAGTGTAGGGGGAGGTGGAACAAAGGGAGAAGGAGAGATAGAATCTTAAGCAGGTCCCATTCCAATTGTGGAGCCCACCCTGGGGCTCAATCCCATGACCCTGAGTTCATCATCTGAGCCAACATCAAGAGTTAGATGCTTAGCCAACTGAACCACCCAGGCGCCCCAAGATTTCATTTGTTTTTATGGCTGACTAATCTCATCGTATGTATATACCACCTCTTCATCAGTCAATAGACACTCGGGCAGTTTCCACAGTTTGGCTGTTAAAGATGATGATGCTATAAACAGTAAGGTTCATGTATCACTTTGAATTTGTATTTTTGTATTATTTGGATAAACATGTAGTATTGTAATTGCCAGATCATAAGGTAGTTCTGTTTTTAACTTTTTGAGGAACCTCCATACTGTTTTCCAGTGAAGAGACATTTTTCCAAAGAAGTCATACAGATGGCCAATAGATACATGAAAAGATGCTCAACATCACCCATCATCAAGGAAATACAAATCAAAACTACAATGAAATATCACCTCACACCTATCAGAATGGCTAAACTCAACAACACAAGAAATGACAGGTTTTGGAGAAAATTTGGAGAAAGGGGAACACTCTTGCACTGCTGGTGGGAATGCAAACTGGTGCAGCCACTGTGGAAGACAGAATAGAGGTTCCTCAAAAAGTTAAGAATAGAACTACCCTATGATTCATTGATTAAAAAAAAAAAACTATTTATTCATGAGAGACAGAGAGAGAGAGAGGCAGAGACACAGGCAGATGGAGAACCAGGCTTCCTGCGGGGAGCCCAAAGTGGGACTTGATTCCAGGATCCCGGAATCACACCCTGAGCCGAAGGCAAACATTCAACCACTGAGCCACCCAGGTGCCCAGATTCATTGACTTTAATAAGGACTCTGGTCTTTTGTTATGGCCTGTTACAAAAGGAATGTCATTCAATACTTTAATTAAAGACTTTTTTTTCCCTTCAAAATTGTGATTCTAATAATATTTACATAGAATCAAACAGAATATAAAATGGGCAAAGAGATGTTTCTCAAAAGGATATTTTAAAAATATTTTAAATAGTCATACTCTTATGAGTTTATTCTAAGGCAAAAAAAGGTCATAAATATTGTTTTGCCTATAGATTATTTTCAAAAAGACAGACCTCACACTGGATGGATTTTCAGACTTAATGAATATGTTGAAAGCCCTCAAAAGCTGTGATTCTTCTATGTACCATAAGACAACTAGAGATAATAGGAAAATATATGCATAATGAAAGTGTTAATAGATAAATAAACCAGACAGCAAATACTGCTCCATTACCATGGAGTCTACGCTGGATGTGTCCAACGCTGACTAGCTGGCCATTGTTCTCTACCGCTGTGATTGAAAACTCTATGTATAGTTTTAAACTTTTTTACCAAGTGAAAACCAGGCTGTGGTTTTATTCAACAATGGGAAATAAATAACTTTTGGACAACAGTGACCTGTGGTCTAAAACACCCATGCCGCGCTGTCCCACAATATGGCTGCTATGAAAGGTGAGGAAAAGAGCTCCTAGCAGTCTTTAAAGGTATTAATAAGTGTGCAGGATGTACACCATGTGCAGCTCATTCCTTTAATCTGGGGAGAGAAAAACCTGCCTCCACAGTTGTTAACCACATTGGCATTTACAACAGTTATTTTCCTTTCAGGTTCCTCTCATAAATGGAGTATTTTACATACATATATCAACTTGGATTAAAAAAAAAGTCTAAGTATAATATAAGGAGTTATCCATTATACAGCTGTTTAAGCCTTGCAACACAGGACAAAGACATTTTATGCACTCTAAGACATTTTTTCTCAAAGATCGGGAAGAAAAACCTCAACACACACAAAAAAGCTAAATACTTATTCAAAAAGTTGATAAAAATAAAATATATAGTTTTTTTTTTTTAAATATATAGTTTTAATTGTAAATCAGAAGGAAACTCTGAAATGTTTCCATGAGATATTCAAGAAATTGCAATCCCCTGGTGTGCCCCGGTGGCTCAGTATTGAGCATTTGACTCTTGATTTTAGCTCAGGTCATGATCTTAGGATGGTGAGATGGAGCCTCATGATGGGCTCCAGGTGCAGCGCAGAGTCTGCTTGTCCCTCTTCCTCTGCTCCTCCCCTTGCTCATGCTCTGTCCGTAAATAAATAAATAAATAAAATCTTAAAAAAGAAGAACTTGCCATCTTTTAAAAAAGATTTATTTGACAGAGAGAGAGAGAGAGAGAGAGAGCGCGCATGGGGGAGAGGACCAGGGAGAGAGAGTAGAGTCTTATGCAGACTCTCATGCTGAGCATGGAACCAGACATGGGACTCAATCCCATGACCCTTAGATCATGACCTGAGCCAAAACCAAGAGTCAATGGCTTAACCAACTATACCACCCAAGTGCCCCTGAAGGACACTATCTTTTGTCACCTTTAAATCTATTCATAAAAGAACAAAGAAAAATTTCAGATAAAAAATTACTGGAATATAAAACAGAAGTAAAAAACGGTATGCAATTAATCAATAGAAATTATTCTGACAAAAAATAAAAAAGATTTCAAATGCAGGAATTCACTAGAAGGAAGAGATACATTTCAAATAGATATATCTAGATACCAATATATACAAGAAGAGATACATTCAAATAGCATTGAATATGTTCTAGGATTGTCTGATAATCCAGTTAATGAGAGGAGGGAACTATATAAACACATTGAAAAAGGTTTTAAAGTTCTTCTTGATTTGACATAAAATGATTACTCTAAAAACATGATATAAAACTCATAATATGCCATTACAACAGGGACATCAAGGATGGGTAATAAGTGTCATTGATTAAAACAATATTTCAGATTAATTAGTGCACAAGGAAACTTTAAAGTCTAACAACCTGATAGTACTTTCTCCACGTTTGACAGCCATTCTAAAAATTTATGATGTTAACACAAAGCTGAAATATTTGCCTAAACTGTCAATAATACAAAGAAGTTTTTTAATCAACCAGAAGACTGAATTATCTTTCTACTTTTTATAGAAAATATTGAAAATCATTGTCACATGGAGAGGCAATTAAAAGTATACAGCCTGAACTGATGTGGCCAAAATGGAGAGACCCTACCAAATCTTTTTTTTTTTTTTTTTGAGCCTACCAAATCTTATCCCTCTGATGATTACAACTAAAATCTCTCTCTAGACAAAATTAAAAAAGCAACTATCTAGGGACTTTGAAAAGTAAAAAGCAGACAGATTGGGGAAGAGAGTCAAAACCTGGAGAAGTAAGCTGTATGGGGGTTAGCTTCCCAGTTTTTCCTCTTTTTGCTCATAGTCCTAAGCCAAGGGTGGGCCCCCGGCAGACCTGGGGCATCCATACAGCTAAAACTTGGGAGAAATATTTCCTGTCTAGAAGATCAAGAAAGAGGATCTCTGTGGGCCGGAGAATGTGGGAGTAATATTTTTTGTTTCACATTTCCCCTTTTTTATTGTTTGTGACTTAAAGAGGGTTGGCCTATGGTGGAGCTAAAGCAGTAGGTTTCCTATCCTTCTATCCTTCTGTTCAGAGGAGTTGAGAAAAGGGGCCTGAGGGCCAGAGAAGGTAGAAAGAACTCCTGATTTGGTAATCTTTTTTTTTTTCTCCTCCCTGCCTTGCCCCATGGGCGGCCCCAATTGTGAGAACTGTGCAGCAGCATGGGCATCTACAAATCCAAGAGGAATCCCATCTTTCAGGATGGAATATCAGTAGGAAGGACCTCTGTGGTCTGGAGAATGTGGGGGAAGTTTTGGAAGTGAGACTCGGAGAAGACGATCTCCAAATTCTGTGATAAACCAGCATAATGCCAGGCTCACTGCTGAGCTGCACATGTTGGTGAGCTGCTTTTACGCACAATATTTCTGGCAGCTAATATGTGGGTTTTTCCTCACACCAACCAACTATTCATCTCTCTGGACATCGGTTAGGTGTTCTACAATTCAATTCAATTCTGACACTACCTACCTGAACTTAGTGTCAGACTCCATAGATGTCAGGACTCAATCCCATAAGACTGCCATCACTTCAGATGCCATCCACAAGTATTGGGTCCCCGGGTTACCCACTCTTCTGTCTGACTTAGCTACAAATCTGGAGTTCCCACAACCTGCTTCTCTCAAGTTCAGTAATTTGTTCTGACAGCTTGTGGGGGGGTGCCTGGTGGCTCAGTTGGTTAAGCATCTGACTCTTGATTTCAGCTCAGGTTATGATCTTGGGGTTGTAAAATTGAGCCCTAGGTCGGGCTCCATGCTCAGTGTGGAGTCCACTTATCCCTTTGCCTTCACTCCTCTCTCTCAAATAAGTAAGTAAGGAAGTAAAATAAATAAAATCTTAAGAACTGCTTGTAGAACTTAGGAAAGTGGTTTACTTTCTATGACTAGTTTATTATAAATGATACAACTCAAGATCAGCCAAAAGGGAGAGATGCATAGGGCAAAGTATGGGGCAGAGGAGATAGCACAGAGATGCCATGCCACCCTCCCAGCACCTCCATCTGTTCATCCATCTGGAAGCTCTCTGAACCCTGCAGTTTAGGGGTTTTTATGGAGGTTTCATTATGTAGGCACGATTGATTAAATCACTGGCCATTGGTGATTAACTCAATCTCCAGTTCCTCCTCTCTCCTTAGAGGATGGGGAATAGGGCTGTAAGTTCTAAACCTCTATTCAATGTTTGGTTTTTCTGGTGACCAGCTCCCATCCTGAAGCTAGCTAGGAGCCTCACAGCCAAGAGTCACTCCATTAGCATGCCAAAATCACTCTTATAGAAGTTTTCTGTTTTTTTTTTTTTTTTTTTTTCTTATAGAAGTTTTCAAGGGTTTTAGTAGTTCTTTGCCAGGAACTAAGAACAAAAACAATATATATATATATATTTTTTTTTAATTTTACCACACTGGAACAGACCTAAAGTTACATAGCCAAAGCTTTGAGAATGGAACTACAAATCTCAAATCTCAGACTAATCTTTATGTGGTACATGAGACAAATATAAAAGAGCCCAGCAAATAAATTTAAAACCAAGCAATTGGGGGCACCCGGGTGCCTCACCCAGGTAAGTGTCAGACTCTTGATTTTGGCTCAGGTCATGATCTCAGGGTCATGAGATTGTGCCTGAGTCAGGCTCCATGCTGGGGGGAGTCTGCTTAAGGTTGTCTCTTCCTGGGCAGCCCTGGTGGCTCAGTGGTTTGGCACCACCTTCAGCCCAGGGCCTGATCCTGGAGATCTAGGATCGAGTCCCACATCGGGCTCCCTGTGTGGAGTCTGCTTCTCCCTCTGCCTGTGTCTCTGCTTCTTTCTCTGTCTCTCTCATGAATAAATAAAATCTTAAAAAAAAAGATTGTCTCTTCCTTTCCCTCAGCTCCTCCCCCATCTCTCTCTCTCTTAAAAAAAATCAATCAAAACAAAAAAACCTTGAGCTAACCTTGGAACCATCGCCTACAGGAGAGATGAAACTTGTATTCCAAACCTACACAGATTGGTTGAATGTTACCTAGAATTAGCCAGACTCTGAAGTTTGAGGGTATAGTTCTCCAGACTGCTAAGTCCACCAAAGACATCTGACACCAGTTGACAGTTCAAAGGGGTTCTCAGAATCACACTCAGATTTGATAATTCACTAGAACGACTCATAGAACTCACTGAGAGTTGTTATACTCACGGTTACAGTTTATTACAGGATTCAAGACTTGAAAATCAAGATTACTTATATCAACTCACTAAAGAAGAAAACTACATGATCATCTCAATAGACTCAGAGAAAGCATTTGCTGGCATTCAACATTTATTCATGACAAATACTTAAATTTAGAACTAAGAAGGTACTTAAAAATAGCTTTATTGAGATATAACTCACATAACATATAATTTATCTGTTGAAAGTGTATACAATTCCATGGTTGCAAGTATATTCACAGGATTGTGCAAACATCATCACAGTTAATTCTGGGACATTTTCATTATCCTCAAAAGAAACTCTGTACCCTTTAGTACTCACTCTAGTCCCAGGATCCCCTGGAAAGCACTAATTTGCTTTTGGTCTCTATGGATTTATCTACTCTGATCCACTCTGGGTATTTTATAGAAATAGAATAATACAATATGTGTCTTTTGTGACAGGCTCTTTTCACTTAGCATAATGTTTTCAGGCTTCCTCCATGTTGTTGAATGCATCAGCACCTCATTTCTTTTTCTAAAATTCTGGTAAAATTGGTACACCTGGGTGGCTCAGCAGTTGGGTGCCTGCCTTCAGCTCAGGTCATGATTCCGAGATCTGGGATGGAGTCCCGCATTAGGCTAGGATCAAGTTTCACATCGGGCTCCCTGTGAGGATCCTGCTTCTCCCTCTGCCTATGTCTCTGCCTCTCTCTTGAGTCTGTGTCTCTCATGAATAAATAAATCTAAAAAAAATAAAATTCTGGTAAAATATGCATAATATAATATTTACTACTTTCACCATTTTTTAAAAAGATTTTATTCATGAAAGACACACACACAGAGAGGCAGAGACACAGGCAGAGGGAGAAGCAGGCTCCACGCCAGGAGCCCGATGTGGGACTCGATCCCAGGTCCCTAGGATCACGCCTGGGGCCAAAGGCAGGCACCAAATCGCTGAGTCACCCAGGGATCCCCCCACTTTCATCATTTTTAAGTGTACATTTCAGTGGTAGTAAATATTTTCATGATGTTATGCAACTTTCACCATTATCCATTCTCTAAACTTAAAATAATTCTTTTTTTAAAGATTTTATTTATTTATTAAAGACACAGAGAATGAGAGAGACAGAGACAGAGGCAGAGGGAGAAGCAGGCTCCATGCAGGGATCCCGACGCAGGACTCGATCCCAGGTCTCCAGGATTACACCCTGGGCCAAAGGCAGCGCTAAACCGCTAAGCCACTGGGGCTGCCAAAACTTAAAATAATTCTAAACAGAAACTCTATAGCATTACTCAATTCTTCTTCCTAGCCCATGCTGACCATTGTTCTACATTCTGTCTCCATGAATTCACCTATTCTAGGTACATGATATAAATGGAATCATTCAGTACTTTTTAAAAAGTTTTATTTATGAAACACATACATACACACACACACACACACACAGAGAAAGAGAGAGAGAGAGAGAGACAGAGACACAGGCAGAGGGAGAAGCAGGCTCCACGCAGGGAGCCTGATGTGGGACTCGATCCTGTGTCTCCAAGATCAGGCCCTGGGCTGAAGCCTGCGCTAAACCGCTGAGCCACTCAGGCTGCCCCAGTATTTTTTTTTATCTGCCTTATTGCACTTAGCATTTCTTCAAGGCTGATCTGTTATAGCATTTATCAGAACTCAATTCCTTTTTAAGGCTGAATAATATTCCATTCCATGTATGTGCCACATTTTTCTTATGTATTCAACTGGTGATGAGCGCTTGGGTGGTTTTCCACTTTTTGGCTATGGAGAATAGTGGTGCTTTGAACATGGGCATACAAGTATCCATCTGAGCTCATGCTTTCCTTCTTATGGGTATATATATATACCTAGGAATAGTGATGATGTGTGTGTAATCTGGAGTGATAATAGCCATCTAGTAGGTGCAAGGTGGTATCCCATTGTGTTTTAATTTGTATTTTCCTAATGACTAGTGATGTTGAGCATCTTTTCATGCCTTATTTTTTTAATTTTTATTTATTTATGATAGTCACAGAGAGAGAAAGAGAGAGAGGCAGAGACATAGGCAGAGGGAGAAGCAGGCTCCATGCACCGGGAGCCTGATGTGGGATTTGATCCCGGGTCTCCAGGATCGCGCCCCGGGCCAAAGGCAGGCACCAAACCGCTGCACCACCCAGGGATCCCTCATGCTTTTTTTTGAAAAAATTTTTTAAAGTAATCTCTATACCCAGCATGGGGCTCAAAGTCACAACTTGGAGATCAGAAGTCACATATCTCCTGGTTGAGCCAGTCAGGCACCCCTGGACATTTGTATATGTTTTTTGGAAACATAACTATTTAAGACCTTAGACCCTTTTTTGAATTATGGTGCTCATCTTTTTTGTTCTTGAGTTTAGAGTTTATATTTTCCATACATTAAACCCTTAAAAGATACATAATGTACACTTTCTCCATTCTATGGGTTGTTTTTTCACTCCTTCGATATTGTACTTTGACATACAAAAGTTTTATATTTGGACCATAGGTTTTCTTCTAAGAGTTGCATAATTTTAACCCTTAAGTTCTTTGATCCATTCTGAGTTTTTGAATGTTGTACAAAGTGAGGGTCCAAAGGCAGCACTTCTTTAACCTGATATTTACAAAATACTTACACCTAATATACTAAAACTGAAAAAAAAATGCTTTTCCCTAAGATTGGGAACAAGATGAGGGTGTCTGCTTTTACTATCCCTATTTGATAATGTGCTACAGGTATTAGATAGTGCAAGAAGACAAGAAACATAAAAGAAAAAAATACAGACTATAAAGGAAGAAATAAAACTCTGTTTCAACTATGTGATTTTCTGCATAGAAAATCCCAAGGAATTTATCAAAAGTTCCTATACCTCCTAAATCATTTTAGAAAATTCACATGATAGATCAACAAAAGTAATAGAAATTTTATTTCCACTTATCACCAACAAATATTTGGAAATTAAAATGTAAAGCATAGTATCATTTATAATAGTACCAAAACAATGAAATAAATCTAACAAAAATATGCAGAACCTGTATTTTAAAAATTATAAAATACTGAAAGAAATCAAAGACATAAATAAATGGAAAGAAATACTACATCCATGGATTGGAAGATTCAATATTGTTAATACATCAATTTCCCACAAACTGATCTATACATTTAATGCAATCCTTTTTAAAAAATAGTTGTAGAGGTTGTTTTTGAATAAGCATTCCAGGGGATCAGGTGGGGCAGAGATTCAGCTTTGCTCCATTAGGCAAATCACTATTTAATGCAATCTTTTTTTTTTATTTTTTTTATTTATGATAGTCACACAGAGAGAGAGAGAGAGAGGCAGAGACACAGGCAGAGGGAGAAGCAGGCTCCATGCACCAGGAACCTGACGTGGGATTCGATCCCGGGTCTCCAGGATCGTGTTTTGGGCCAAAGGCAGGCGCCAAGCCGCTGCGCCACCAAGGGATCCCTATTTAATGCAATCCTAATAAAAATCCCAGTAAGATTTTTCTAGAAATTGCAGATTTAAAATTTCATATAGAACTAGGATAGCTGAAACAATTGGGAAAAAAAAAAACAAACAAAATTGGAGGACTCACACCATCTGACTTACTATAAAGGGATAGTAGTCAAGATGGGTGTGGCAATTAGAAATATAGAAGGTGGATCAATGGTAAAGAGTAGTCAACCCAGAAACAGACTGACAAATATATAGTGAATTGATTCTTGATGAGATTCCAAAGATAATTTACTAGAAAAAAGGATAATCTTTTCAATCTTTGGTGCCAAAACAGTTTGACATATATATGCAAAGAAAATTAAGAAAATGAATTTTACCTCATACTTTACACTGTATACAAAATTATTCATGATGGATCATAGACCTAAAAGCAAAACCTTAAGGCATAAAACGCATAGATGAAAACATTGGAGAAAATCTTTGTGATCTTGGGTTAAAGATTTCTTCGGTATGATACCAAAGGTGTAACCCATAAGAAAAAAAATTCCTTTCATCAAAATTAAGAACTTTTGTTGGTCTTTGACAGACAGTTGGGAAAATGAATAGACAAGTCATAGACTGGAGAAATATTCGAAAATCACATTTGTGGGGTGGCTGGGTTGCTCAGTCAGTTAAGTGTCTGCCTTCTACTGAGGTCATGATCCCGGCGTTCTGGGATTGAGCCCTGCTTCAGGCTCCCTGCTCAGCGAGGGGTCTGCTTCTCCCTTTCCCGTGCTTGTGCTTTCTCTCTCAGATAAATAAAATCTTAAAAAAAAATCACATATTTGAAAATGAACAATATCTAGAATTTATAAAGAATATTCAAGACTCAATAAAAAGAGAATACCATTAAAAATGGGTAATTCCTTGACTATGACCTATTTGGGGAATATAGAAAAGTCTGTACAGCTGCCATGTCCACAAGGTAGTTCCTGGAAATGGTTTGAGCCCTGAATACACTATATAGGAAGTTGGTCTTGCAGGAAAATATTGGGTCTGAGTTCCGTATTGCTATAGCATCAGGACTCTTCTAGAATATATGCATATAAAGAAAAAACAAGTGCTTTTGAATATATCTTCTGAAGTGAAGTGAAGTTCCTGCTACAGTAGAACCCCAAAATATCCTTAAACTTTTTTTTTTTTTTAAGATTTTGACAGAGAGCACCAGCCAACAGGAGAGGAACGGGGAGAGGCATATTCCCCGTTGAGCATGGAGCTCAACTCAGGGCTTTATCCGGGAGCCCTGAGATCATGACCCTAGCTGAAGGCAGACACTTAACTGACTGAACCACCCAGGCGCCCCTCCTTAAATTAAATTAAATTCTTTATGTTGTTCACAATTCAGCTGCATTTAGATTTACACGGGGTTTTATTTATATATTCCATCTGTTATAGATGGAATAATACGGCTTGGATGAGAGGTTTGGTTCAGTATCTACTGTTTGGGAAAATTAGCTCAAGTTTTATAAGAAATGAAATGAGTTGTATTTGCCAATCGTCTAATTTCAGAGGTTTGTCAAGGAAATCTATCCTACATTCTTTCTCATGCAGTGCTTCATGTCTCACAGCTGCAAGTCTTTCCCTCCATCTTCATCTTCATTTTCCCTCCTTCATTTCTTAGAACTTTTTCATTTCTCTCATCTTTCTATTCTTCCTTCAAACTTTTGCAATCTTCTTTCTCCCCACAAATTCCTGACATTTTCCAATTCTCTTGTTTTTTTCTATACCCAGTTTTCCTTTGGTAGTCACTTTATAAATCACGACTTAATATTTTTCCTGTTAGCTACTGCTTACACGTTTTATTAAGCTCCTGAGAGCAGAAAATTTGTCTTCCAATATTTTTTTGCTTTGTAAAACACCTTGTACTCTTATGACTCCTATTAACAATAAATCTCAGTATAAGTTAGCTAATGTTACATCTTCTTTATGTGTAAGCTTTAAGTGCATAAGAGCGAAGACTCAAGTTTCACCAGCTATGATTTGTCATGTGTATCATTAACTTTTAGGTAGCATTAGAATGCCACCTTTTGGAATTACCGGGCACCAAGACAAGAATTTATTTTAAACCACTTAGTTTATATATATTTTGTTCCAGAACAAGCAAAATAATTTTTTTCCATTCTAAGAAAATGCTCCTCTCTTTTTCAATAATTAGATTGAACTCACATGGAATTGTCTACGTGCCAGGATACCTGTTCTAGTCTTAAATCATGTTTTTCAGAACAAATGGTCTCTGGAATGATGTATTATTGATAATTGGAATCTTTATTATTAGACTTGGTAAGTGTATCAAAAGATATTGATATTTCCCAAGTTATTTCACACCAGCCTAGACTTTATTCCCTTCTTTTATTGGAACATGGGAACCACACTTAGCACACATTTACTTTAGAAAAGTGTGATGAACAAGTCTCACTCTGAAGTGAGCAGTTGAGGTGCACCTGCTATTCATTCTGCTGTACCCCGAGCTCTTGGCTTTTGGTGCTGTGCTTTCCCTGATTTGTTGTTGTCCCATTCCTCCCAAGTACTATTTATTTTGTCTACCAAACCCACCTTCAGGAGGTAGCTGAGAGTCCTTCCAGGGCCACCTCTCTCTTGGACACATTTAGTCTGGATTCTAGAAGGTGAAACAATCTCGGCCACAGGATTCGAAGCTGTGACCTTCCTCGTATCATTATCAAGGCTTACTTGAAGATCCACCAAAAATATTTTGCTTAATGAGAAAGGTGTGTATTAGCTTTCTTTTGATGCCATAAAACGTTACAACTTTAGCATCTCAACTTTCATTTATTCTCTCACTGTTCTGTAAGTCAGAAATCCAGGCACACTGTGACTCAGCTGGTCCTCTGCTCTGGGTTTTACAAGGTTGAAATCAAGGGATCAGCAGGTGTGTACCTTTCTGGAGACTCAACAGAGAATTTGTTTCTAGGTTCACTCAGGGTGTTGACAGAATTCACTTCCGTGTAGGTGCAGGACTGGGTTCTCAGGTGGCTTGCCAGCTGCCAGCCAGGAGGCATTCTCAGAATCTGGAGCCGGCCTACATTCCTTGGCTCATGCATCTTTTCCTCCATTTGCAAAGTCAGCCACAACAGGTCAAATCTTTCTTCTGCTCAGAATCTCTGACCTCCCCTTCTGCCTCATCTTTTGCCTCAGCTTCCCTTTTCTGCCAAATCTGATTCCACCTAGAGAAATTTCCCTTTGCAAGGGCTCAAGTTGTTAGATCGGACCCACCTAGGTTATTCAGGATAATTTTTCTTAATCTCTACACTCAGTGTGGGGCTTGAACTCATGACTCTGAGATCAATCTGAGATCAAGAGTCAGATGCTCTACCAACTGCGCCAGCCAGGTGCCCCTATTTAGAATAATTTATAACTTTAATTATGTCTGTAAATGTCTTTCACAGCAGTACCTGGGTTAGTGTTTTAATAACCAGGGGATGGGAATTTTGGAGGGCCGTTTAGAATTCTGCCCGCTGTAAGGTACAAGACCTGTATGATGAAAGGACTATTTTTGGAGAATGTGTAAAGACACTTGCACAAATATGGAGTTATACTATAGTCCAGGAAGGAAAGGCTCATGTGGAAGGAATTAATATACACAACTAAAGAAATTTTTATAAAAATCTCAATGGTATTTTGGGGGTGGGTGTTTCTTGATAATCTGATTTCAAAGAAAGGAAGAATGAATAAAAATGACATAGGGGTAGGAAAAAAAGTATATCCCCCAATTCATTTTATGAGGCTAATTAATATAACTTTTATGCCAACCCAAAGAAGGATATCACCAGAAAGAAAAACCACAGATCGATTTTATTCTTTCTCATCTATTGGTTGGTGTCTCACAGTAGCAATTCTTTTCCTGTCTTTCAGTGTTTTCCTCTTTCCTCAGTCCTTAAATATGAGATCTTCTCAGATCTTAAACAGCAGGGATATACAAAAAAATAAAATAGACCGTGGAACAGAATATCAAAGTCAGAAACAAACCAACACATAAGTGACTACTTACTTGGTTTATGACCAAGGTAGCACTGCAGGGTAGGGTAGAGAGGACCACCTGTCATTAAGTGGTGACAGTTTATTTTTCCACACTGAGGGTGGGGGTAAGGGAATGGGGACAATAGGTGCCTCTCTTTCTCCATTAATAAAAAAGTTGATTTTAGGTCTGCTTAGGAGTAGGATGTATCTCTTAAATGGGATACAGACACCACTACTTATAGAGGAAAAGTGATAAATTTGACTCCATTAAGAATTTTTCATCAAGAGACATTAAGAGAGTGAAAAAGGAAGTCAGAATTGAAAAAAAAAATTTGTAGCACAGGTAATCAACTATAGGCGTGTTTCCACATTATGTAATCAATTAATAGAAATCAGTAAGAAAAAGACAAAGAACCCAAAATAAAAATGGGAAAGCACCTGAGCTTATAAGCCAGTGCTTATATGAAAAGAGGCTATTCTTCACTAAAGTAAGGAAATGCATAACAGTAGCACAGTAAGTATTACATATCCATTGGATTGGCAAAAATTAAAATGTTGGACGACTCAAGTGTTGATGAGGATGGGAAGCAAAAGAAATGTTATATGTTATTGTTGGTTATATAAACTGGTAGAGTTTATTTAGCATGGCCTTGAAAAGCTAAAAATAAACATGTTCTATGAATCAGGACTTCCATGCCAAGGTAAAGACGCTATAGAAATCTGTGTTTATACACTCCAGGATAAACATACACACACAACATGCACACAGACACACGCAGACAGCAGCATTGTTTATAATAGCTCAAAGCTAGAAATAGCCTAAATCCATGGAGTAGATAAATTATATTTCCATGTAATATAGTAGCCTACAGCAATGAAAATAGACACGTCTACATGGGTGAATCTTAAAACATAACCTTGATCAAAACAATTCAAGACATGAAAAAAACTTACCCTATGATTCTATTTACGTAGGAGTTCAAAAATAGGCATAAGGTGTATTTTTAAAGAATGAGTAGTTAGGCAGAAAGAACATGAAGAAAAGCAAGAAAGTGAATATGCTAATAAACACCATAGTGGTTATCTGCAGGCATTTGGGGGTTATAAGGGAACAGGTTCATTGGGGCCTTTTAGGGTATTGGTATTTTGACCCAGTGGGATCACATGAGTGTTTGGGTTATAGTCTTTAAGTAGTACCCTTCTTTTTTATGAGCTTTTCTGTTTGCTCTATTTCCCATCACAAAAAATAACTCCAATCTTCTTTCTTCCCCATACTTCCTGATTCTTCCTCTGGTGAGAAGCATCTATAGTGCCTCATAGAGACTTAGAGTTGTTACAGCAAGACAACAAAGAGAACCATGTAGTCTTCAAAAACGAAAATACTTCCAAAGTAGGTTCTCAAGAATAAAAAAAGCTCTGACAAGAGTAAAACATAGCATTTGACCCTATATCCTTTCTAGTCCTGCCTGGCCAGATTAGCTAAAAAACCCCCACAAAAAAACAAAAAACGAACCCCTGAATTGGGAGGAGTATATGCAGCATAATTCTGAAGAAGGCTGGGCAGGGGTGGGCAGGGAAGGATGGGTTTGATGGCAGTGGTGGAAAAAGAGCAGTGTGGTGCCTGGGCAGCTCAGTTGGTTGAGCGTCTCACTCTTGATTTTGGCTCAGGTCATGATCTCAGGGTTGTGGAATGGAGCCCTGCATCAGGCTCCACCAGGTTTGAGATTCTCTCTCTCCTTCTGCCCCTCCCCCTACTTGCTCTAAGTAATAGTAATTACAAATTATCATTAATAGATTTTGTTTGAGAGAGGATGTATGAGCGGGAGTGAGGGGGTGAGAGGCAGACAGAGAGGAACAAGCAGACTCCCTACTGAACAGAGAGCCTGACATGGGGCTTGATCCCAAGACCCTGGGATCATGGTCTGAGCTGAAGGAAGATGCTTTTTTTTAATTTATTTAAAAAAAAATTTTTTTAAATATTTTATTTATTCATAGAGATGCAGAGACAGAGAGAGAGGCAGAGACACAGGCAGAGGGAGAAGCAGGCACTATGCAGAGAGCCTGACATGGGACTCAATCCAGGATCTCCAGGATCACGCCCTGGGCTGCAGGCAGCACTAAACTGCTGCGCCACCGGGGCTGCCCTGAAGGAAGATGCTTAACTGAACCACCCAGCTGCCTCTAAAATCTTAAAAAAAAAAAAAAAAAAAAAAAGAGCATCAGAGTTGGTGGAGTGCCATTTTGGTAGACACTGCAGGAAGCCTGGCCTAGGAGCAGGAAAGCTGTTATTCCGTGAATCACTTGGGACAGAAGCCTGCAAGGGCTGTCTGCTTCTACATATGTGTCATCTAGCAAAGAACACTAGCTGTCCTTGGAACTGCCTGGTGGAGAGCCTAGGACACCTGTCAGAGATGGAGGGTGAAATCTTAGAGCACCTGGTACTGTAGTATCTCCCTCCTTCCATTCCTTTCATCCCCTTTACCTCTAGGGACTTACTTTTTAAAAATATTTTGAGACAGAGAGCAAGAGAGACCATGAGCTAGGGGAGAGGCAGATGGAGGAGAGCCAGACTCCCACTGATGCAGGGCTCGATCCCAGGACTCAGGGATCATGATCCAAACCAAAGGCAGATGCTTAACCGACTGAGCCACCCAGGTCCCCCAACCCATAGGGTTTTTAGTATGCAAGGCCCTAGACCTTGTATTTTAATAAGCGCCTTGGTAACTCTTATGCAGGTGGCCTTTGGCACTGAGTAGCATTGCTCAGAGAAACTCCCTGGCAAGAATCACCAGAGGCACTTGTTAAAAATCCAAATTTCTGGGCTCCATACCAGACATGTGGAATCAGAATCTCCAGGGAAGGGGCCTGAGAATTTGTTTTTTTAACCAAGTCCCAAGTGATTCACAGGGAATTCTGGGGAAGAATTTTAAAGACTTCCACTTTTAATTTTGTTTTTTTCCATAGTGTATTTAAAAGCAAAATGTTTATAATAGTTTTTTTTTTGCATTTTGATAAAAAGTAGGTACCTTGTTGTAAAGATTACAAACTGTAAAATATTTTTTTCCCTCTATACATATCCTCTTCTTGAAGTCACCAAAACATCTTAAACTCAACATGTTCAAGTTGAAATCCCCATCTTCCTTCAAAACCAACTCTATTCCAGTGTTCCCCATATCTCATTGATAGCATTACTATCCACCCACCATGCCTGATCCCATCATCTCAGACTCCTTTTTCTTCAATTCCCAGTTCATCCCACTGATGTGGCAAACAAAAGCAGAAGAAAAATTAAGTTTCCTTACTACTTACAGCCCATTGAAACAGGCAGGGTGACCTTCCTCTGGGAGCTCAGCTGCCTCAGTGTTGGCACTTTGCTAAAGGCAATCTTAGCCCCCGCCCCAAGATCCTGTGTGTATACTTTATACAGAAATTCCTTTGGAAGCTTCCTTTATCTCTACCCCTCAACATATATGTTAGCAATCATACTCCAAGCATATGGCCCAATGATACACACCTGAAGGATCTCATGACTGAGTTTTTACTAAACAGTAATAACCTTTTCCTAACAATAGCTAGCCCCCTCAGAGTCCTGGAAACCTTGTTTCCAAAATACCTTGGAGGCTTGTGCTGTCTGTCCTTAATGCCCTCCCAACTTGAAAGTATATAATCAGCTATGACTCACAACCCCCCTGCGGCTCTTTCTGCCCATGGGTCCTGTCCCCATCCTTTAATAAAACCACCTTTTTGGTGGTCTGAAGATGTGTCAAGTTCTTTCTTGACCATTTGCTCCTAACCCCAACATTTCCAGATCACCCACCATATCTGAATCCATCCATCACCTAAATCTCCCATGTTACTTCCCAAATTGTTCCATTTCTCCCACTTGTCTCCATCTCCTTATTCCCAGCCCGATCCATTTGAAATACCACTAAATACCACCTGGGGACCCTAATTGGCTCTATTCATATTCTCACACTACAGTTGGAATGAACTTTTCAAAACACAGATATGATAGTTAAATCCCCTCTCTGCTTCTCAAGAAGATACAGGTTCTCAGTATGGCCAACAATGTCTGGTCTCCAGCGTACTGTGAACTCTGTATGGTCTACGTTCTAGCCACATTGGTCCTCTGTTCCTCAGGCTTGCAGTGTTCCCCTCTGACAAAAGGTCTTTACGCGTGATGTTCCCGGTTTCCATTTCTCCTTTTTTCAGTATCTCATTTTTCAGGTTTCCATTCCAGTAGGACCTCCTTTAGGGAGATTTCTCTCACCTTTCTGACCAGGTCAGTGAATGACCCTATTGTAAGCTCTCATAGCAACTATTTCTTGCAGCTTTCATTTATTCCTTTGAATAAATGTGGTTTTACTTATTTGTTGAATTAGACCTTTTAGCATTCCTTTGACTAGTTTATTTCCTTTGTCATCTTCTCTGGTGCTTTTCTGATTTCACTTCCTTAGAATCTATCACAGGAGAAATTTAGGATTAGTAGGCAATAATTCTTCAATATTTGGACTCGGCTAAAGCACCACCTTCACTGGCTTTCCCATACCCCTTCTGGCTGCTGTTGCCTTATCCTTCTCCAATCTCTTGAACACTTGCCTTTATCATGGTTATTTACCCTATTATTTTTGTGTGTTTTCTTGAAGGTTTCTCTCACTAGTGTCAGTTACTTTAGGACAGCTGTTTTATTTATCTGTATGTGTACATAGGGTCTTGTCCTCGAGAAATATTTGGTCTTCTCTTACTGTGCCTGACAAACTCTTACCAGGTAGTGGTATAGTGTTACCTTCAGCAATATATGTAATATTTCTAATCAATTTCCTCATTTCTAAAATGATACTTACCTTAAGAAGTTGTTTGGTTAAAAGAGTTAGTGATTCCATACATCTCACCCTCCAAGTGTCTCCTCTTCCAGAGTAATTATCTATGGAATTTTGTCTCAGGATCAGGTTTTTGGGATGCCTGGCACCTGGCTAGTTCTTGTCTTCTCCCTCCTGTTTTTTTCCCCTTTACAACAGACCTTGATGGCCCAGTTAAAACTAGAGAACAAAATCAGTAGCAACTGGTAAACATTTCTTTCCTGTTCTCTTAGGAAAATATATTCCTGAGGTGAGGAGATATGTTTTGCATTAACTTCACAGGCCTTTTAAAAATATATACTTCGAAAGAGCAAAGGATGAAAAATGAAATGGTTAAATTTCTGTAATCAAAATAGATGAAATGTTTCTATTCATATTTTCTTCGATAGATTTTTTTTTTTTAAACAAGGCCAAGGGGATTCACAGGGAATTCTGGGATACAGAATTTCAATCTATAAAACTCTTCTATTTTCTACTAGACCCAGAGTGCACAAGTAAACTCTGGTTCCCTTGCCTTCGTCCTTTCAAGCTTACACAGCTGTAACGAAAGATTCTAACAGTGAGGACAATCTCACCTCACAGCGAATCACCTGGTAGCTTCCGGTACCCTATGCTCGGCTTCGTCAAAGTTTCCATGTAGCGCCTTAAAGCAATGACAGACACTCACGGATGCATTATTTTAAAACTCGGATGTAACTAAACAGAATAGAAAAATATCCCGTGAAAAATGTTTGCACAAGCAAGTCACGGAGGTAAGCCACTACCAAAGCTTTTGCTTGCTTTTCACCCCTTCTGCACGGTTACCTCACGCGGGTTCACGTTATCTCTGGCTATTTAGACTGGTCACGTGCAGTGGACTAGGAAACGCTTTCAAATCTGAGGTGAACGCAGCCCGTGTGTGTGTGTGGGGTCATCCGTGGGCCCGGAGATCAGGACCTGGGAAGGGCGTATTCGCGAGGTGAGAGTTTTAAGAGAGAAAACTCGGCCTCTGTGACCTCCACGGGTTTGAGAACAACATCCTCCGGCGTGTGAAGCTCACCCCCCACGGGTGAGGTCAGCGTCCTGTCATCAAAATGACCCTTTTTGACGTTCAGCAGTGACGAAGGCCTCCGGCACTCAGTCTGCTGGATTTTCTCCACGGGCTCGTGTGGGGAGCGGGCCTTGGCTGCGCTGTGAGGTAGGGTTAAGTTCCTCCGCTGCCGGCCGCGGGAGGCTGACCCTGGGGCTCTTCAGGGCCGAGTCCTTTCCAGACGCAGCCATCTGCACCCTCAACCCCACCCGTCCCTCTCGCGGCGACCTAGCACCCCCCCTCCCCCCCCCCAAGGGTCAATTTCGGGGTTTTCTTTCTCCAGTGAGAGTTGGCAGAACAGGCTTCAAAAGAACGAGAGGAGGCCGAGGAAAAGAAGTAGCCGTGCCGGTAAGCCTCCCAATCAATGGCAGTCCCCCCCCCCCGCCCCGCCCCGAGATGCGACGACGAGCCCCCTACCGAGCCGCGGAAGCCCCAGGGCCGGCGTCCTCCGCCAACCGCCCGAGCGGCCCGCCCCAACTGCCCGCCCCCGGCGCAGTCACGTGACCGGGGAGCGGCGCGCGCCGGCCGTGGCGCTGATTGGCCGGCGGCGGGAGCGCGGGGTTTGATGGGAAGGAGTTGGCCGGGCCCACCGCTCTGTCAGTGGCGGCTGCCGCCTGCTGCGGAGACGGGCTGCGCGGTGGCGCCGAAGCTGGCAGACGTGGACGCAAGCGCCGGGCTTTGCCCGCTTCCTGCAGGTAAACCGTCGGAGTGAGGGCGGCAGGGAGGGCTCGGCGGAGGGGAAGCGCGCTGAGCCTTCCGCTGGGGCACGGGCTCCCGGGTTCCCCGCCCGCCTCTGCCCGGCGCGCCCGCCCCGGTGCCTGGTGGCCTAGGAGCTCCGCGGAGGTGGCGGGTCCCGGGCTCGCGCCGCGCCGCGCGCCGAGCAGCCTCGCCTCCTGCTGCCTCTGATTTCCCAGGGCCAGGGGCGACCCTGGAGTAACCGGGAGCCCGTTCGGCCACCTCCCCCCTCCACCCCCCGCGTGTCCTCGGGGAGTCCGGGGTGGGGAGGTGGCCGGGTGGAGCAGAGCATCGGCTCTTCGGCCGGCCCGTGTCAAGGCGGGGGGTCAGGAGGTTCGACGCTGAGCTGTCGCTGAGTGTTGTGTGTCCGTCTCTTTTTTTGCCCCCCCTCCGAGTTGTGCGGAGGCGCCACGAATTGGACAGATCGGGAGGACCGAAAACTGTCAGTGTCATGCTGGTCGGCCCAGGCATGTGGGCGTGGATTACGTGCTGCTTGCAGGAGCCTCTCCACCGACGTTGTCCTTGTTTGAGGGAAGGTGGGCGGTGTAAGGGGTGGAGGGAGCGAGGTTGCCGGGGTGACCGAGGCTCGGCCCGGGGGGGAAGAGCAGATCTGAACTGTTATCAATAGTTTTAATTCTTCGGCGTGCCTGGCTTGGCTCTCGGTTTGGAGGAGCCGTGCGACTCTTGGCCTGGGGGTTGTGAGTTCTGGCTGCATTGGATATGGAGATGACTTAAAAGGAAAATAAAAATCTTAAAAAAAATTAGTTTGATTCTTTAATATTGTGTATGGAGATTGAGAAAGTTGGGATCACTGAACTCAGTTTTGCTGATGGTGCCCTCATGGTAATAAAACTGGTGACTCACTGAGTTTTTTCCATGTTCCGCCTTTTCCCAGTTGGCTTCTGGTTTATGTCAATTGTTTTCTATCTCTCTGGCCTGCGTGTCACCATCAACCTAAGTGACCCTGTTCAGCAGCAGCGTGTGGCAGGCGAGCAAGCTTGGCTTCAGGCATAGGTTCGGACTGGCAGGGAGTGCTCATCCCTTGTTCTCAGCAGCCCCCGTGGTTCCATTTTTGGAGGAAGTTGATCTTAAACACGTTTTTAAAAACAAAAGTGGTGCATTTAAAATCAGAATTTTTTTAAAAAAAGATTTTATTTATTTATTCATAGACACACACACACACACACAGATAAAATTAGAATTTTGTTTCTGTCACCTAAGATCCGCCCAACACTCTTTATAAGCTTAGTGTTTATATATTATTAACTTGACAAATAATATAAGCAGTTATAGAGCTATCCGCAAGGTATGATTTAATATAGAGATCTTTCTACCGAAATAGTCATTTCTTGGTAGTGTTTAGTTCAGATTGAACATCAGCTTACCATGAAGATCAGCTTTAGCATATAATAAAAGTGCTTATAGAGGTGTACTTCTTTTCAGTAATTTTATTTTTGAGCAATAAATGTGGTGGTTTGGGATATTTCAAAATTGCCTTTTTGGCTAGAATATTTGAAAGAATTCTGGAGCAAAATCACTTTTAATTTTAAATTGAAGAGTACATTATAGAGCCTCTAAAAGGCCTGCAAGAACATTTTAATGGAAGAGTCTGAAGAATATTTTGTTTTTATTTTTTAATACTAGAGCAAATGAGGGCAATACAATTTCAGTTAAAATACAAATTGTAATTTATTTTTCCAAATTTAAAATTATGAAAATGGGTACTTTCTGAGAAGTTAGGTGTATGAGTAGTATTGTCTGCACTACATGTGCTTTCTGATAATAGTAATAATAATAATGGCTATAATTTATTATGTGCTCACTACTTGTTGGACACTGTGCCAAGTAATATATAATTTCATTTAGTTCATACAGCAGTTCTGTGAAGTGTTAAGTTTTTTCACCACTACATAAATGTGGAAACTGAGGTTAGAGAGTTTAATTTACCCAAGATCGCATTGCTGGTATGCAGCAGAGGCATATTTTGATCCAGACCTTTTTGACTCCATTATTCTATTTTTTTAAAAAGTTTTTATTTTAGAGAGAGAGAGTGGGGTGGAGGAGTGGGTTAGGAGCAGAGGAAGACAGAATCTTAAGCAGACTCCATACTGAGTGGCCCCACAGGGGCTTGATCTCATAACACTGAGATCATGACCTAGCTAAACCAAGAGTCAGATACTCAACTGACTGCACCACTCAGTGCCCCTCTATTATTTTAGTATGACTTGAAATGAGCTGAAAATTTAAGAACGACATGACCCAAGATTTTAAATTCTGACCCCCAAACCTGAGTGTGAATATCAGTCAATAGGAAACATTGAAATAATGTGGTGGGCATTATTATTTGTTGAAAACACGGTAGATGCATCCAGCTCTTAAGGTCATGTCAGGTCCCGTTGTAATATCAGAGTGGAAAGACTGTACACATTCATGGAAGAGCTCTTGGGGACAAGCCACTTGAGATTGAGCAATCTGTCCACTCAAGGGCATACACTGATTTATGCTTCAGAGAGAAATGCTAGTTATTTGCTTCCCATATATTTTGCGTGTGTTAGAAGAGATGGACTAGGAAATGGCAATGACCACAGCAGTAAAAACAGTTTGTATTGAGAAATTAGTTATGTGTGGGGCACTGCTGAATTATCTCATTTAAGGCTTTCAACATTTAGAAGGTCCTTAACTATCCCTCTTTTGAAGATGAAGATAATGAATAACTGAGAGGTTAAGTAACTTATTTGCCCAAGGTTTCATAGTAAGTAATGGGCCACAGGAATTGGAGTTGAGATGTTTGTGTCAAGGAGGGTAAAAGTGTTTGAACATAGAAGAGGTATGAAATTAAAGCTATGTAGAAAAGTTGATTAATTTTGTTATGCTTTCATATCTCTTGGAAAGTACTACCATTACATGAGTATTAATAGCAAATCAGTTTCTTTGAACAAATACTGGAATTTGGAATTTTAGGAAAATTACTGGAACAATGAGGGTTAGCTCGTTCTTTGATTAGAGCCTGAAAGCATGGATAGGCATTTAATGACTGTTTACCCTAATGTTGTTTTAGAGGACAAATTTTAAAGCATAATACCCTGCTTCAGGGATCTTAAAGGTTAAGCATAGTTTGTTTCATTAACATCAAAACAAGTCTCCAAGCAAATAATTGATGTCAACATTGATATTAATTGCAATATTATGCATATATTTCATATTACATTTAAAAAGTGATGTGCAATGGACAAGTAAAGGCAGTGCTTGCAGACTTCCAGTCTGCCACTAGCTGAAGCTAGCTGCCAAAATGATTTGGCAAATCATTTAGCTTCTCTTCCATGCAGATTTAAGCATTCAGATTTAATCAAAGGAAGGAACTGGGCCACATGATACACTGTACCAACACTGTCTCTTGTGTTTATAACTTACTTTCCACTTCGGTAGCTCTGTTTACCAGCTATTTGAGAATGTCAGAGGTGTTTTCATGTATTTATATGTAAATATTCCAATCTTATTTATATAAAGCAGACTTTATTTCTGATTTTGTGTTATTGGGAATAACTACTTCATAAAAAAAATCAAAACTAAAATACTGTGTCTGGCTATGCTACTTAATATTTCTGGGACCAAATTACTTCATTTCCCTAGCCTCAGTTTCTGACATTTATAAAATAGGATGATAGTAGTATCTAAATGAAATTCATGTAAAGCATTTGTTTTAGGGCCTACCAGAGATAAAGTATTTATCAAATATTTAACTGGTATCTTTATTGCTGTCATTACTTTTTTTAAATGTTATTTAAAAAATTATTTATTTATGCATTTTTAAAAAAGATTTATTATTTATTTATTCATAAAAGACAGAGAGAGAGGCAGAGACACAGGCAGAGGGAGAAGCAGGCTCCATGCAGGGAGCCCGATGTGGGAGTCGATCCCGGGACTCCAGGATCGCGCCCTGGGCCAAAGGCAGGCGCCAAACCGCTGAGCCACCCAGGGTTCCCCTATGCATTTATTTTTAAGTAATCTCTACCCCCAACATGTGGCTTGAGCTCACGACCCCAAGATCAAGAGTCCCATGCTCTATCAACTGAGCCAGCCAGGTACCCCCGTTGTTATCTTTAAATTATAAGAATTCTGAATTGTGATGGCTACAAACTTAACTCAGAGGCATATAAATGTTACAAACCAAAATGTGTAGGTCAGTTGTGTTCAAAACACTGTGCTAGACACTATACAATTAGGGAACTACTATATACTTTGAAAGTACCAAGTTAATGATTTGTATAAATCCTCCCTACCCAGTCACCTTTCTTGGTGAGTATTTTTAGCATCTTAAAACCTTAAGATAGGTTTAGAGACCTATTTGATGTTTTAACTAAGAAATTATACTTCTATTCATTAAAGTTCCTGGATTTCCTACAATTGCATCTTAGAAATTTGAATACTGACTTAATATTGAAGGATTAATAGTACTTAGGTTGCAACTTAATTGTGGCTTGTAACATTCATTTATAAACACCAGAATTTTTTAGGATAGCTTATAGGTATTTCTGGTCCTAGAAATCACTTTGTATGTGGAAATATTTTATAATATGGATCTTTGTTACTTCTCTAATCGAGAAAGTCCAAGATGGTATGCCTAATGCTAATTCCAATCTGTGACTAGTGTTGCAGAGTAGATGTATTTACTTGGTACTGGTGTCATTTTTGATTGCATTAATGGTTTAAAAAAATGTGAGAATTATCACCTTTTTTGTGTGTGGGAGGAAGTAGTTTTATACACGGACAGTATGTAACTATTCCTGGTAAAAATATGTAAATTTGAAAGTATACTTTCACTATTTCAGGTTAAAAGAATAAGAACTTATATAATTATTGACTAATAAATTGATTTAGAATCTAAGATGGCTGATAACATTTTCATCCATATAGTAATATAATACATTTGAGAGTCATAGAGAAACAACTAAAAGAAGGACACAGCTAGCTGACATACACAGCTAGCTGACATGAAGGTCAGTTGACTTGAGGGACTTAGACACAATTTCAGAGAGAAATGTTTATTTGGGTATTGGAACAGTAGTGAACAGATTAGAAGTCTGAAGATAGCTTCGTGTTTTTTTGTTTGCTTTTTTTTTTTCTAATTAGAGAGGCAGAGGAAGAGGAAGAGAGAGAATCCCAAGCAGGCTCCACACCCAGCATAGAGTCCAACTCAGGGCTCTGTCTCACAACCCTGAGATCATGATCCAAGCTGAAATAGATGTTCAGCCCACTGAGCCACCCAGGTGTCCTTTAAGATAGTGTAGCTTTGACTCATGCACCCTGAAGATAGAGTAGCTTTGAGTCATGTTTTTTCCGAGCTATTGGGCAAATCACTGAACGTCTTTTCTCTTAATTTTCTTATCTGTAAAATGGTAACAATGAAGGCTATCCTGTGAAAAGTGCTGATATATTAAGTTTAATTTACAGAAAAGAAAATTAAAGCTCAGAAGCATTAAATGACTTGCACAAGGTCTATTGGTTTTCTGTTACTTTTAAAATATTATTCTAAACATTGTAAAACACCCCTAATTCCAAATAACTAGTTTAGTTGAGAGACAGCTGAATGATAGATATGTTGTATCTAAGCATGTAGAATGAAAGTAGTACAGTAAAACTTTTCTTAGGACATTAGGGGACCTACTTGAAAGAACAGTAAGTTGCAAAGCAATAAGAATATATACTGTTAAAATGCCTTGTCATTTAAAAGCCTTTCTAGCTTTATTTTCACTTTTAAATATGTACTGGTGTGGAAGAAGGGATTTGTTGAGGGGTAGACTCTGTCTCAAGAATATCTGAACTAAAATTCCATGTAAGTGGAGTTCAAATAAATTAATATTTTATAGTATTTTTAGGCAGTATTGCAACATCTACGTTTTATACTGGGTATAGTATGTATTTAACCTAAAAATTTTAAATACTTGCTTTATTTCTAGCTGTGAATTCCTTTGGACGATTGATGATATTTATCATTGTGCCCAGTTTCTACACATAAAAGATGGGTGGATTATTTTCTCGATGGAGGGTAAGTTAGTTTTCTTTACAGCCAGTTCTTAGTCAAATATAAAGTGTCACATAAACCTACTTGTAAAAGTCTCCTTTGTGGTGTAGACTTGAGTATAGCTTGATATTATCCCTAATTCTATTTAATTTTCTTCCTCCTCATATGAATTAGTTGTATATTTGGACTTTAATATTCACTTGCTGTATAGGTATGCAATGTCTCTTTTTAATATCATTATTTCACTTTGACTTCTGAGTATTTTTATTTATTTATGCATTCATGTGTAAATGGTTATCTTTTCTTGTTTTCTTCTGCTTATTGCCTCTATTTCAATCTTATTTGAAGAATAGTTAAAATTATTGTTATTGAACTAATTGAAATTATAGTTGTATGCTATATAATACTTATGTTTTTATGGGCTATATCTTTTTGCTTATCATATGTATTTGTTGAAGTCATACTAAATATACTTTTAGGAATTAAACAAAATTTGGAATGCATTTTAATTTTATTGGGTAGAGCTTTAGAGGAAGTATCTCCAATTTAGTGCTATAAATTTAAAATATAGTGATAAATGTTCTATTCTAATATGAGAGGAGATAATGTAGTCTCAGACAAAGCTTATTTTTAACCTCTTTTGCCATATAATGGAGTCTAGCAATATTTGGTAGACTCATTTTTTGACTATTGCTGGAACTGCTTTGTTTTGGACTTTGTCCTCCCTTTAAAACTTTTTGATAGTTCTGCTTGAGGATCAAATTTATCTTTGTCTTTGTTAGGTTGAACCATATGAGGATTAATTTTGCTTTGTCTTTGTTAGATTGAACCATATGAAATTGCTTTTTATGTAAGTCAAAACAGTTGAATATTGGCAATTTCATATGGTTCAACCTAATGTTAACAACTTGTGGGAACTACAATGAATTGATTGATGTCCACTACTTTCTTACATTATTGAGTATATAATTGGTAAGTACCTTCTCAAGTGTTGTAGGAGACATTTTGGCTGGTTTTTATTCTGGATATATAAAAAATATTTTTAACAAACAACTCTGCTATAATGAAGTATTCTTAGTTGCCTTTTAAAAATCTAATCTTCAGAAAAATACGTTAGGAATTCAAAATGAAGATAGCCTATGGATTTTGACTTTCAGAGTCCTAAGTGAACTTTTAGCAATAGTAAAGCAGACCATCTTTAGTCTTGATGTTCAACCACTGAGCCACCCAGGTATCCCTAGTCTTGAAATTTCTAATATATGATATGTTTTGGATAATCATATCTAAGAAAAGTTTTCTTGGAGGGAAAATTTCTCTATAAAATTTGATTAAGAATGATAGAAATAAAAAAACGTGGTAGAAATTGAGTGGTCAGAGTTGAAAGTACTTCTAAGACTAAAAAATCAAATAGGAAAATGCTTATTTCTTTAATCATGTAGTTCTGTTTGTAATTGTAATTTTATTTAAATCTAAATCTCATTAATAAATAGGAATACATATTGCTTGACATTTGAAAAAAATTTGAATTAAAATGTCCCTTTTTACTTTATTTTTATTTTTTGAGTTAAAATGTTCATTTATGGTTTTATAAATCAAGTGTTTCTAAGTTTTCAGGAACAAGTTTTAATGTCTCATATCTGTTTTGATAACAGACAAAACCTTCAACTGTAGAAGTTTTGGAAAATATAGATAAGGTATGTCTTTGGGCTCTGGGGTGTTTTAATTCATTTTAAGTATTGCATAAATATTATTATTTTAATTTTAGTATATGTATATTATTTTGGAGACTGGATCTGGTTTGGGAATTTAGAGACCAGATAGAGTAAGCCTGAGAAGTTTATTGTTGTATTATCTCAGAAAAATATCTGAAGTCTCTCAGTCACTTAAGTCTGTGTCAATAGAACCTGTTAGAATGAAATTTGATGTATAGCATGGTGTAAAGGATAAAGTAGATTATAAGATAGTCTGCAACAGTTTTTATCAGTCTGAAAACTTCACAAACTTCATTATCAAAAATGGTTATTTCTTAGGAATACTGAGTGATGAATAGATTGAAAGAATCTAGTATGGTTATTGTTGCAATTTTTATTAATTCTTTTTATAGTCAGATTTAAAAAACGAATTAACTTATTTTTAGCCAGACTTTTTTTAGACCTTATACAGAGAGAATTATTTAGATTATTAAATACTATATATTGATGTCAATTTCATGCTTGATCTTTGCTAATTTGATAGTCGAAAAGGGTATCTTAAGTTTGCATTTATTTATTTATTTTTAAAGACTTTATTTTTATTTATTTGAGATAGAGAGAGAAAGAAGGAGAGACATCAGAAGCAGGGGGGAAAGTGCAGGGGGAGAAGCAGACTCCTCACTGAGCAGGGAGCTTGATGTGGGGCTCCATCCCAGGATCCTTGGGATCATGACCTGAGCCGAAGGCAGATGCTTAATGGACTGAGCCACTCAGGTGCCCTTTAATTTTGCATTTAAAAGACTGACTTGTCAGCATAGGCATTTTCATATGTTCTAACTTCATTTCTAATTTTTTTTCAAATTATGTTCTTTTTAAAATATTAAAGTATTATATTTAATTGACTTTTAAGAGTTCTTCCTATATAATCTATCATGTTAAAATTTTTTGTTGACATTTTGATTTCTTTATGAAATTTGAGATTCAATTAAATAATATAGAATAATTTTCTCTTAACAGGAAATTCAAGCATTGGAAGAATTTAGGGAAAAAAATCAGAGATTACAAAAATTATGGGTTGGAAGATTAATTCTCTACTCTTCAATTCTTTATCTGTTTACATGTTTAATTGTATACTTGTGGTATCTTCCTGATGAATTTACAGCAAGACTGGCCATGACACTTCCATTTTTTGCTTTCCCATTGATGTAAGTAAATTGTTCATTTAGTTGACCTTTCCTCTTTTTGGCCGGTTAAAATATAGTCAGTCTCTCTATATTGTGAAATAGTAATGTCTCAGATTGAGTAAATTTGCTTTTGCAAAGTTACTTCTTTAAAAAAGTAAACTAACTGTATTGAACCTTAATTTACAATTCAGCAGAGCTGAGGAATATCACTCAGTGACATTAGTAATAATGGCTCTATGTGGGAATCTTTTGTGATCCTCTAATAGATGATCACATTCCCCTAGGGATATAGGGCAAGGAGTAGGCATTTCAGATTGTGGGTAGTCGTAACTGAGGGAGGATTTGTAAAACAAACAAATAAAAAACCCAGCTGCCCCAATGATTCTGAATATGTTCCACTCATCCCATCTCTTTTCCCCCTCATTTTAATCACTGCTATAAAGCAATTGACCCTTATTATAGAGATATTTTATAATATAGCACTTTACTGAAGGTGTGTCATGATTGACAATTTTGAGAGACAATTTAATAAAAAAATTGGTTCATTCACTCTACAAACTTTTGTGGGTACATTCTGTAGATGTTGGATTTTGTAGATGTTGGAATATAATGGTGTATGGTATACAAAAATATAAAGTCTCTGTAGATTTTAGACTGTATATATTAAAATAAGTAATAAGTATGATGAATATTATCAAAGAGAAGTGTCAAATGCTATGGGAACATTTAACAGAGGCTCTGACACTATCTGTGGTGGAGGTGGGAGTCAGGGAAGAGTTTGTATTCATTTTCTGTTATTGTCACAAATTTAGCAGCTTAGAGCAAAACTCATGTTGTATCACAGTGTAGGTCAGAAGTCCAGGTGACTTGACTGGACTCTCTGCTTAAAGTCTAGCAGGCCTCAATCAAGGTAGCCATTCATCTGGACTGGGATCTTATCTGGTTTCTAGGGGGAGAATCTTTCAGGTTTAGTCAGGTCATTTGCTGATTGTGCTACATCTCTCTGACTTCTGATTCTGCCCTCAGCCCAGAGAAAGCTCTGCCTTTCAGGGTTTAACTGATTATATTAGACCCACCAAGATAATCCAGGATAATCTCCCTTGAATAAAGTCAGCCGAGTAATACTTAATTATATTTGCAGAGTCCCTTCATAGCAGTTCATAGATTACTGTTTGATTGTATTACCAGAGGATGGAAATCTTGGGGAAGAAGAGAGACAGCTTTAGAATTCTGCCTACCACAGCCTCCCTGAGGAAGTGACTTTGAATTTGAGACCCAAGGATGATTATGTGTTTTAAGAGTGGTGTGACGTGGTGGATAATCTTTTAGGCAGAAGGAACAGCATATATGAAGGCCCTGGGGGGAATAGAGCATGGTAGGTTTAAAAAATTGAAAGAAGGCCGAAGACTGATTTATAGGGAAAGTCTAGATAGTTAGGCATGGGGTATTCTTGTGGGCCTTATAATCCATGATAAGGATTTTAGGATTTAATCTAAGAGTAATGGGAAGCCACTGAAGATTTTTAAGAAGGAATATAATGTGATCATATTGTTATTTTGAGAATATTGAGGCTAGACCATGGAGAATAAATTAGAGGGGAGTAAGAGTGGATCTGAAGCAGCAAGTTAGAAGGTTGTTACAGTTGTCTAGGGGAAAAATGATTGGCGGTGATTTGCAATTTGGGTGGAGGTAGCAGAGTAGAAGAGAAGCAGATGGGCTGAATGAGGTGGATGTATTGAGATTTAGGAGACAGAACTGAGGTAATATGGAGATGCTCTTGGTGATTGGGTGGGTGTGAGGTGAGGGGGAATAGTTGTAACAAGGATAAAATTTAAGAGTATGGCTTGGGAAATTTGGTTGATGGTAGTCTCATTCATCTAAATAGGGAATCCCATGAGGAAGAGCAGGTTTGCTCACTAAGACTAAAATACCTGTGTTCTATCTAGAGAGAGCTGCCAAGTGGGATGGTTAAGTATGAGTATGAAGCTCAGGAGAGAAATTTGAATGGGAGATTTAAATTTAGGATTTGGCATTTTATAAATGTTAATCAGAACCAGCATCTGTTCATTCAGTAAATTTTGGGCATCTGCAATGTGTTAGGTACTGGGCTAGACCCTAGTGATTGAATGAGAAAGTAGTGACAAGATCTCTGCCTTCATGGAGCTTACATTCTGTTGGGACTAGACAGATAAAAGATGAGAGACCAATAAGCAAACAAGTGTAATGAAGAAAATAAACAGGGTGATGTGATAGAGAGGAACTGTCCTCTTTTGAGAAGGCAGTATTTGAGTTGAGAACTAATGTATGAGAAAGAACCAGCTTGGAAAGAGTTGGAATTTATGGAAGATTATTTTTATATATACAGTGTACAATAGCATATGTGTCTATAGAGAGATGTAGGAAAGGATTAACCTCAAAATATTAATGGAAATTCTCTTTGGTGGAATTTTTGTAGTTGTTTCTTTCCATTTTTTTTTTTTTTGTATTGTTTGAATTTTTTACCTTAGTGTGTTCTTCAAATCCTGAAAACAAAAACAAAAATCCAAGTGTTGAGAGGGAAGATCTCAGACAGGAAGAGAGAACAGAAAATAAAAGGACTGTGAGGTAGGAGAGATCATGACTTATTTAAGGTCAAAAAGATCATTATATATGGAATGTGTGATGTAGAGAGTGATAGGTGTGCTTGCACAATCAGATGGTATCTGGATCATGGGAAGTCATGGCTAAGGAGTTTGTGTTTCATTTTGGGTGAATTGGGAAGCTTGTAAAGGTTTTAGTGGAAGAATGTCATGATGAGATTTGTTTTATTTTTTTAAAGATTTACTTATTTATTACTGAGAGACACACACAGAAAGAGAGAGAGAGAGAGAGAGAGAGAGAGGGGCACAGGCAGAGGGAGAAGCAGGCTCCATGCAGGGAGCCCAACGCAGGACTCGATCCCGGGTCTCCAGGATCAAGCCCTGGGCTGACAGGCGGCGCTAAACCGCTGAGCCACCGGGGCTGCCCTCACAATGAGATTTAAGTTAAGAGGATCACGTGTGTTGCCTGTGGAGATTGAGTAGAGGAGGACAAGAGTAGAAAACAGGGAGGTCAGCTAGGATGCTGTTATAGGAGTTTAAAGGTAAAGATGGATTGGGCATCCCAGTGGCAGTGGAGATGTATAGATAGATGACTTGGTAGTATTTCAGAAGTACAACTGAGGCAACTTGATGGGAGAAATTGGGAAGGTAAGGGAAAAGAATGAATTGGGTGCTATTTAGGTTTTTTGGTTTGACATTTGGCAGGTGTAGGATCTCTTTTTTTGGGACTGCTAGAGTAAAATAATTGTGTTTAGTCTTTAGTACAGGACATATTTTCCTTTTTTTTTTTTTTTTTTTCAGGACATATTTTCCAATTGGAACTCCTGGAGATCATAAAATTTTAGCTTTGTATGTAGGTAAAAAGCAAAAAATCGAGTCCATGCGTATTACCAAATAAAATCTCTGTCATTTTCTTTCTCTTTTTGGAATGTTTTGGAATGTTCTTATCCGAGGTGTAGCAGATTTTATAATGCTGAGCTCCTTTCCCTTGTTCATTTCTGTTTTTTTATAAAAAGAGAGGAAATTTAGAAAGGGAATAAGTGTGATGTTTATTTGATTGAACATCTTTAAAAAACTTAAAGCTCACTTGACATCCATTTCTATATCAAAATTGATCTTTTGATTTTGAAAGATTTCTATCTAGTTACAAAAGAATGTCTGACCGGAAACTACTGTGCTAATTCTAATGGCTATTCAAAACTTGTGATCTATTGGATCTGCTATTATGCTGCAGACAACTTTGTTTTGGGGGGCAAATAAATCATATACTGATTGTTCTTAAAAGGAAAAACTTTAACTTCTTTAAAAATTTTGTTATTTTTTTCAGTTTGATCTTTCTCTTATTTTGAGTATGAGACTGTAGTATCCTCACTGTCCTGCCTCTTCTGCATCACCTGCATCCAGTATTTCTTGGTTTGTTAAGCTTCAGAGCCATTTCTCACTTTGTCTCACTCACATTTGTGACCTGGTTCTTGACTGCCGCTGCTTCTATTTCACTGAGCTCTCCACTTTTGGAAGCATAGACCAGTTATCAAACAAAGAATAGAATTGTCCTTCTGATTGATGACAATCAAAAAAGCATGAAATAAAATACAACAACGTGAAAGTGGATGTTGTGGTATGTAGAAGGAAGACTTACCGCAGGACATTTTCTTTTGTGTGAACTATTGCCTTAGTTTATTCCTGGACTTTTTTCCTTTGGAAACAAAAATTTTAAGGTCTGGACCAGGGTTTACTTAAAGAAATGGAAGCAGAAAGAACAATAAAATGTATTGTTTTTACTTATCACTGTCTACACTGATTATAAAGCTTAGAAATCTACCTGATAACTGCAAAAAGTGACTGTTATCTCTGCATTCCAAGTTTCCCAAATGCTTTTACTGGACAGAGAGGTCATGGAATCGGGACTGAGCATATACTACATAATCATAACTATCTTAAAATGATCTTTAATGATAGAATATCAATACCCTGTATAAGATGCTTTGATATTTTATTATATCTTTTCATGATGTAATATGGAGAAAGTTGGTATGATTCCAACCTATTATTTTTCTGCCTTTCAAATTCAATAATAAATTTATATCACTGATTTTTCAACTATTACTGAAACAAATTATCTAAATGCTGAACTTATTTCATAGGAGTCATTAAGCCTATGTTCCATGGTGAAGGAAGGTTTGGATTATAGTTTAAAATTTGTATGTCTTGATTATGCTGTCAAGTATGCATTACCTTGGGAATAGGTTCATTTTCTGAGAGTGAACAACCATTAAGCTTTGTCTCTACCCTTAACTAACTCTGCAAGCAATCTTAGACTTCTATTCCTGGGTACTTTATTCTTACAGATGATAACTTTCTAGAAATTTCATTCTCTAGAAGATCATTTCAAAGGCTTATTAGTGTAAGACATTGACCTTCCCAGAGTACTTAATTAACCATATTTTCCTTCTGGGTTTCTTTTCTTTTTTTTTTTTAATTCCTGTTAAAATGGGGTTAGGGAGGGGGAAAAGTTAAGCAAAGAAACTGAGGAAGTTTGTCACCCAATTTTTTAATGTTTGTTTGTTTTCCTACTTAAATTGAAAGCCATTTGAGGATAGGGCTTTGATCTTACACAGTTTTAAAAGCCTTCTTCCCACTCCCCCACCTCCCAACTAACTGGTAAAAGATATTTCTTAGTCCACCTAGAAGAGTTGAAAAGCATACTTTGTAACCTTTTGAGGAAAGTTAAACATTTCTTTCATGGCACTCTGAATAAGAATACAAAGTATCTCTCATCAACTATAGTTGGCTCTTAAAGGAGAAGATGTCTGAATATCTCTTGGTATTTACTCAAGGAGAATATTTACTAAGAGGTTTTGGTAGGTAAGAAATCATTTTGCAGGCATCCTTTTTGCAATGTTTATAGGTATTTGAATAATCATAGTTATTCGATTTATAGAATTCTGTACTTAAAGAATGATGTACTGAGACATAATTAAGAGATAGATCCTATTCTTGGTTGGGAAAATTTGGTATTGTTATGAGCTCAGTTCTCCCCAAATTAACATAAAAATGTGTGGTCACAATAAGAATACCAACAGTACTTTAAAGATTTTGGCACAGTTATCCTGTACTTAAAAAAAGGGGGGTGGAGGATCCCTGGGCGGTGCAGCGGTTTAGCGCCTGCCTTTGGCCCAGGGCGCGATCCTGGAGACCCGGGATCGAATCCCACATCGGGCTCCCGGTGCATGGAGCCTGCTTCTCCCTCTGCCTGTGTCTCTGCCTCCCTCTCTCTCTCTGTGTGACTATCATAAATAAATAAAAAATTTTAAAAAAAGGGGGTGGATTTATTTATTTATTTGAGAGAAAAGCGGGGAAGGGACAGAGGGAGAAGGGAGAGAGAAAGAGAATCTCAAGCAGACTCCCTGTTGAGCATGGAGTCCGACTTGGGGCTTGATCTCAGGACCCTGAGATCCTGACTTGAGTTGAAATCAAGAGTCGGACACTCAACTGACTGAGCCACCCAGGTGCCCCTCCATACGTTTTAATGGAAAAGTAAACACATAAGAATAGTCCTGAAAATTCTAAAAAAGGAGAGGGATGAGAAGCAGAGGTCTGTCAGGCATCTGACATCTGGCTTTCAGACTAATAACAGTGATTTATTATAAGTAAATGCATTATAAAACTCCATTAATTAAAAGTTTGGCACAGTGTGTAACTAGTATATGAATTTAAGTTTGACACAAACCAAGAAGGACACAAGAATCCAGAAATAAATCCTAAAAGGAATTTTTATATATGATATGGTATGATATGTATGGTTTTTATTTATGATGACATTTCAAATCATTGGGGGAAAGTGGTGTTGAGTTATATATATAAAAAAATTAAAAGTCCATTCAATTAAAAAAAAAGTTTGATTCCTGCTTTATTCCTTATACCAAAGTAAATCACTGTTATTAGTTTGTCTGAATGTGAAGGTAATTCTCACTAAAGCCTTTGATAGTTAAATAAACTGACAAAGTAATCAACGTAGTTATTTGGTACATCTTTTCATTTTTAGCTTTATATATTGCTAAATCTCATCGAAAAACAATAAATTGGGTAGGGTTATGAGGTTGTTGGAAAGACAGCACTTAAGTTTGGCAGAAAATGTTTCATACATGAAGGTTGGTGAAAAACCTTCAGGTTTGGTTGGAAGTTTATGGAGTGTTAATCCTTTAGTTAAAAGTGATGAAGGTTTGATTATATTGATTGAGTTTTAGATATTCTGCTATATTTTAACTTTTAGCATTTTTTAATTTTAGTACAGTAAAACACCAAATATTAGGGTTTTAAAATATTTACCATAATTAAAATGTGATTCTGTTATATTGAGGTTCCAAGTATTTCCTCTTTGTATACCTTTAGAATTTTATGGTGCAAGTCACTAAATTATATTTAACAGAAATTCATAGTGTACTGTTTCGAATAGTATCAGTTTCATTCAGAAAAGAACAGCTGGGATGATTTGATGAATTAGGTTAAGAGAGGGTTTTTAGTATGTTTTAGAACTGATTGCATATTTGAATTTATTGATTTTCCATACAATTTTGTATTCAACTGCAAGAATTATCTTGTTTTTAATAAATTTTTTGGTTGATTTTTTTGAGTTTACAAGTATTGGGGCACCTGGGTGGCTCAGTGGTTAAGTGTCTGCCTTTGGCTGAGGTCATGATCTCAAGGTCTTGGGATCAAGCCCAGGCTCCCTGCTCAAAAGAGTTTCTCCCACTCCCACTGCTCTTCCCTCTCTCTCTCTTGCTCATTTTGCTCTCTCAAATAAAAGTCTTTAAAAAAAATTTAAAGTATTTTTAAAGTATTCAGACATCATTTGTGAACAGCAATAATTTTACCACCTCCTTACATACTTTTTGTCTGATTTTTTTTTTCTTTTGGCTAATTATATAGGCTAATACTTTCAGGACAATGTTAAGTTATTAGAGAAAATAGTGGACATTCTGGACTTGTTCCTTGGGAATACTTCTAATATTTCCCTATTGAACATTTTTTGACTTTTGGATCAGAACATTTTATCATGTTAAGGAATTTTCCATTCACGTTTAGTTTTCTTTTAAGCCAAGAAAGATTGTTGAATTTTGTTAAATACTGTTTCATTATCTATGGAAATAGCCATTTGAGTTTTTCATCTTATATCCCTTAATATGGATTATATTAAGTTTTGTTTTTTTTTTAATTTTTATTTATGATAGTCATACAGAGAGAGAGAGAGAGAGAGGCAGAGACACAGGCAGAGGGAGAAGCAGGCTCCATGCACCGGGAGCCCAATGTGGGATTCGATCCCGGGTCTCCAGGATTGTGCCCTGGGCCAAAGGCAGGTGCTAAACCGCTGAGCCACCCAGGGATCCCTATATTAAGTTTTGAATTCAAAGATTGAAATCCTGAATTCCAGGAAAAATTCTAATTTCATAGTTGTAATCATTTTATAAAAACATCTAAAAGCTTGTCTTTATTTTCTAATGCTCTAGAATACATTAAATAGAACTGTCATCTGTCCTTAATAAGTTTGGTAGTATTCTGTTGGATATCTTCTGAACATGGTGCTATTTTTGGAGGGAGCTCTTAACTTTTTAAATTCAATAGTAGTTAATCTTTTTGGTTTTCTGTCTGTTCCAAGGGTAGTTTTGTTAAAAACTATATATATATAAAATATTATATATATAAAATATATTGTTTATCTTTAAGACATATTTATATTTATGTAAATTATATATAAAACTATAAAATTTTATATATATAATTCTGCAATTTAAAAGATCTATTTATTTTGTGTGTGTGTGTGTGTGTGTGTGTGAGAGAGAGAGAGAGAGAGAGAGGGAGCATGAGCAGGAGGGGGAGAGGGAGAATCTCAAACAGACTCCACACTGTGCCTGAAGCCTGATGTGGGGCTCATCCCACAACCCTGAGTTCATGAGCTTGAGATCATGACTGGAGCAGAAACCAAGAGTTGGACTGTCAATGGATTGCACCACTGAGAGGCCCACTCATTCTACAGTTTTAAAAATGAAGTAAGTGAAGAAAAGAAGAAGATGGAGATTCAGACTAAGAGAATTCAAGCTCCTTTAGATAATTTACAGAGGAAGTATGAGTTTTACAGAGATTGAAAGGAAGTTCACATGTTGCCAATGAAGTGAAAAGTTTAAAATAAGAAAAAAGTACCAGTCTCAGAAACTCACAAGGCACTATTTAATGCACAAGTTTATGAACTTTTAATTGTTTTCATTGACTGGATTTCAGATTACCTTAGTAAAATAAAAAGTAAAGAATCTGGAATGGACAATGGAAAGCTGCTACTCAACTTTGCGTGAAATGGAAATGATATTCAGAAGTGTATAAAGCTTTTGCCTGTGATAACAGAGCAGCTACAGTGCATGCTATTTGTGAATACCAAACTTCGTGAGCCTTTTGTAAAATTTATATATTGGTCTCTAAGCTAGATGCAGGAACATAGCATTCGACCATGACATAACATTGAGGAGACTGGTAAACACATATTCAGAGGAGTAGTGACTAAGGGAATTCAGGATTCTTTACAACATTCAGTGGAAAACAGCTGCTTTCTTTAAGAGCTTCAATTTACCACTGAGGTTTTTATAAACTATATTTGTTCTCAAAATGGTTACTCAGGCTGACTACGTGCTCAGGCATTTGATTGTCTTTGGACTTGAAGACAGATGAAGGAAAAGTCTTGTTTTTGGACTGTCAAGCTGTCCCAGTAATACTAAATCATCTAAGAATATCCAGTAAAGGACTCCTCTCTACTGTCATTGATAGTTTGCTTCAGATGACAGTGGAATCTAAATCCTTGCAAGCCGTTCCTGGAAGCCTATAGCAACACTTTATTTTTTTGTACTTGCTCTGTGCTGCTTCAAACCCCTAAGCTTGATTTTAAGATACTAAAAAAGCTCAGTATCATTCTGCAAGAAGCTTTCCAAAATCAAGAGTAATAAGAAGCTCTTTGAACTTTTTACTATTCATCTGATGCTTCAAAAATTATAAAGGACAATACATCTAAAACTTGCTTTTCTCTGTATTAACCTAAATTCAACTCTGTTCAATTTGGGTTTGACAAAATGCAACTCCTTGGCCTCCAATGCAAGCGATTAAGCTACCTTGTTATTTTATTTTATTTTATTTTATTTTATTTTATTTTATTTTATTTTATTATTTTTATTTATTTTTAAATTTTTATTTATGATAGTCACACACAGAGAGAGAGAGAGAGGCAGAGACATAGGCAGAGGGAGAAGCAGACCCCATGCACCGGGAGACCGACGTGGGATTCGATCCCGGGTCTCCAGGATCGTGCCCTGGGCCAAAGGCAGGCGCCAAACCGCTGCGCCACCCAGGAATCCCTAGCTTGTTATTTTAGATATATTATGTATGTGTTGTTTATTTGTAAGAGTGTAAAAATTAGCAAACTAAAAGTCCACCAAGTAATCAGTAGCATCATTTATCATGAAAAGTAGAATTCTTTAAAACTTTTGAAATGAAGTCTATAAGAAGCTATGGAATTTTTGGATTGTTTCAGTTCAACTAAGTACATTAGAACTACTAATGTACAAAATGGAATTTCCAGAATTAATGACACTGGGTTACTTTTTATATGAGTGTTTTAGGAAGATTTTAAAAATTATGTGATTATTTGGAATAAAGTTGGTGTTTGTGTGGGGAAAAAATGTATTTCTGTAGAGTGTTTTTTTTTTTTTTTTTTTTTTTTTTTTCTTTTTTTTTTTTTTTCTGTAGAGTGTTTAATAGTTGTAGTCATCACTACATCAGTCTTACTGATTTAAAAAAGATTTTTTTCGTGGGGCACCTGGGTGGCTCAGTTAGGCTTCTGACTCTTGATCTCATCTCCGGTCTTGTTCTCAGGGCCATGAGTACAGGCCTTACATTGGGCTCCATGCTGGGTGTGGAGACTACTTAAAAAAAAACAAAACTTTTTTTGTATCTATGATTATTTTTTTGTATATTCCTTATTCTTATTTTATATATTGTACATCTCTTTTGTGATTGTTTTTATTAGTTGTTTATATATCTTTTCTCTCAAAGAACCAGCTTTTAAAAAACTACTTTTTTTTTTTCATCTTAGGCTTATTTTTATTTTATTCCTGAAACTTAAATTGGATACTTAATATATTTTTCATTCTTTTTTATTAACACAGTACACTGTATGTGTATTTGAGGTCATGCTATATTCTGATCACTGCTTAATTTTATTCCACAGGTCTTGATATGTAGTGACTTACTTTGGTTATTTTCTAGATATCATGTCTTTTTTTTTTTTTTTTTTAATTTAGTGTTTGTAATTTAAGCATTATTTCCAGGTGACAAATGTGTGTTTGCATGTTTGGTTTCTGGTTTAGTTACTGTTTCTAGTTTTGTTGTATTGCTTTTATAGCATATTGCTTAAAAGTATTTCTATTACTTTGAATTTATTGAGTTTTTTTTTTTTTTTGGTGCTGTGCTATTTGGTTAGTTGTTGCCTTTCACAAACACTTGAAGTTGTTTTTTTTTTTTGGTACATAGAATTTAATATCAATGAAAACTACTTTATTATGTTATATAGTTCTTCTGTATCCTAGTAATATATTTCAACTTCTCTGCTTTATGAATGTTTCTTTAAAAGAAACCCTTTTATTTTGAGATATAGATTCATGTGAAGTTGCAGAAAAAACACAAAAAATGTTCAAGCAGATCTCATGCATTCTTTACCTAGCTTTCCCCAGTGGTAACATCTTGCATAAAGTACAGTAAAATATCACAATTAGGAAACTGACATGCATTGGGCTCCATGCTGGGTGTGGAGACTCAATTCACAGAGTCTGTCAGATTTTACCAGTTTTACCTGCACTTTTGTGTGTGTGCTTTATATTTCCATGTAATTTTATCATATGTGTAGCTTCATGTCACTATACCATAATTCAGATTCAGGACTGTTCTAAAACCACAAGACTTGGAGTTCCTTGGCTGGCTTGGTTGGTGGAGCATGTGGCTCTTGATCTCAGGGTCATGAGTTCAAGCCCCACATTGGGTGTAGAGATTACTTAAGTTAAATAAATAAAATAAACCACCAGGCTCCTTCTTGCCATCCCTTTGTAGTCATACCAACTCTCTTCCACCTACTCCATTCTTAACCCTTCCACCCACTAATCTGTTTTATATCTCTATAATTTTATTATTTCAAGAATTATAAAATGAGATCACATAGCATATAACCTTTTGAAACTGGGTTTTTTCATTTACCATAATCTTGAGATCCTTTCAAGATGTTAAGTGTATTAATAGTTTCTTTGTGTTGTTGGGTAGTATTCCATGGTAATGACATACTTCAGTTTGTTTAACCGTACACTTGTTGAAGGACATTTGGATAGTTTCCAGTTTTTGGCTATTACAAATAAGACTTCAATAAGTCAATCGGAGAAGGACAAACATTATATGGTCTCATTCATTTGGGGAATATAAAAAATAGTGAAAGGGAATAAAGTGGAAAGGAGAAAAAATGAGTGGGAAATATCAGAAAGGGAAACAGAATATGAGAGACTCCTAACTCTGGGAAACGAACAAGGGGTGGTAGAAAGGGAGGTGGGCGGGGGGAGGGGGTGACTGGGTGACGGGCACTGTGGGGGGCACTTGATGGGATGAGCACTGGGTGTTATTCTATATGTTGGCAAATTGAACACCAATAAAAAATAAATTAAAAACAAAACAAAAAACAAGTAAGACTTCAATGAACATTTATATATAGGCATTTGTCTGAACATAAGTTTTTATTTCTTTGGGAGTATATCCCTAAGAATGTAATTTCTAAGGCATATGGTAAGTACATGTTTAGTTTTTAAAGAAACTGCTAAACATTTTTTCAGGGTAGATGTACCATTTTGCATTTCTACTGGTTGCATATAAATGTGCCCTTGCCAGCATTTGGTATTTTGCTATTTCCTGTTTTGATTATTCTGATAGATATGTAGTGATATTTCATTGTGGTTTTAATTTACATTTCCCTAAGGGCTAATGATATTGAACTTTTTTTCATGTGTTTATTTGCCATTTATATCTCCTCTTCTGTGAAATGTCTGTTCATGTCTCCTAATTTTCTAATTGGATTTTTTACTCTTTTTGCTGTTGAGCTCTGAGAGTTCTTTTTATTTTTTTTTATTTATTTATTTTTTTTTTTAAATTTTTATTTATTTATGATAGTCACAGAGAGAGAGAGAGAGAGAGAGAGAGAGAGAGAGGCAGAGGGAGAAGCAGGCCCCATGCATCGGGAGCCCGACGTGGGATCTGATCCCGGGTCTCCAGGATCGCGCCCTGGGCCAAAGGCAGGCGCTAAACCGCTGCGCCACCCAGGGATCCCTGAGAGTTCTTTTTATATTGTAGATACAAGTTATTTACTGGGCATGTGGTTTGCAAATATTTTTTCCCAGTCTGTAGTTTGTCTTTTATTCTCTTAATAGGGCTTTTGCAGAACAAAATTTATTTTTCCTTTTATGGATTGTGCTTTTGTTGTCAAGGTTCTCTAACTATAGGTTCTAAAGATTATCTTCTTTCGCTTTTTTCTATGCTTTTTTTTTCTTCCAACATTTTTAAATTCATGAGCCATTTTGAGTTAATTTGTATATAAGGTGTGAGGTTCATGTTGAGATTCATTTATTTTTTTCTTTCCTTCATTTTGTCCATGGATGCTCAGTAGCTCTAACACCATTTGTTGGAAAGGAACTGCATCATTTTTAACACTATGAAATGACTTTCTTTTTCTAGTTTAAAACTTTCTTGGTGGTGGTGGGGGGTGTCTTGATTTCAACCTTGTGGGCTATTAAGATAACCTTGTTTTGTGAGTATTTACCTAGTATACTTTTGCCCATGGTTTTATTTTCTTCAACTTTGAAACACTCTTATTTTATTTTATTTTATTTTATTTTATTATTTTATTTTATTTTGAAAAACTCTTATTTTATTTTTTATTTATTTTTTTTGAAAAACTCTTATTTTTTTATTTTTTTTTTTATTTTATTTTTTTGAAAAACTCTTATTTTAGATGTTAGTTTATATTATAGAGTTGGGTTTTGTTTTTATGATCCAGTCTGAAAGTTTTTTGCTCTGGTTAGTTTAGTCACTTACATTTATTGAGAGGAAAGACATTGGTCTAGTTTTTGGAACATAATTTTGTATTTTGCTTTTTTTGTTTTAACTTAAAAATATAGATTTCTCTAGCTATGTGGTATTTTACTTTACTTTTGCCTGTTTTTTTGTAGGAGATTTGTGTGAGTATCAGGGCATATATTCCCACATTCCAGGCTATCTAGAATTTTCCTTATGATCCAGGATTGAATGTGCTAATTTGTTAGCTTTTATCTTTCCCCAGCCAATAGGGTTAGGCAACTGTGTGTTTTTTCCTAATACAAAACCTCTTTTCTCTCCTGCTGCCATAAAAACAATGTTCTTTGTAAACGGTATTTCCGAATGGTTTCTCTTTAAGCTCTGCCTTTTCTGTTTCATCGTTGGAACCAAATTGAGGAGTTTCTGCCTATAGCATGTGTGTCTTATTCTTGTTACAAACAGGGGCTTTAGGCTTTACACTTTGAGAAGTTTGTCTTGCTACCCCTTTGTGAGATAAATAGATTTCCTTCTGTGTTTGCACTTTTGATCTTCATGATCTCCATTACTTTTGGGAGTCTGCCCACACGTTTTGAGAGTTGGGTTTTAGCTATATCTTATTTTATACCAGGACAGGAATTTTTATTTTTCTTCTCCTTGTTGTTTGGAATATTTCTAAGAAGAGAAGAGGAAATGGAAATTAGGCAGCTATTGTCAAAATAGGAGTCAGTAATAGTATCTTTATTTTTTTTTTTTTTTTTTTTTTTTTTAGTAATAGTATCTTTAATATCTTCACAAAACATGTTGCTCTATTTTCATAAATTATATTTATTAGGAGAGCAAAAACCTTCATTGGAATAACTAGAACTAGATTTATTTTCTCCCTAAATTTTGTTTTAAAAATACGAAAGAATTTCAGTTAATTTGGTCCTAAAGATTAACTATATATGTTCTGTCTCTTCAAGTCTTGAAGGAAATGTGTATTTTATGATAGCTCATTTTCTCCAGCAGTAGTTCTGATAAAAACCAAAAGAAGAACTTCTTGTCCACAAAGGGGGATTTCTGTGCTTTATTTTGGAGTAAGGGAGTATATTTCAATATTCTGCTTTTGTTTTCCTTCCCTTTGGAGGCGTGTTCTAGTGAGTTGCTATGACAGGTCAAAGAGCTTGCTGCCTGTGTTCTTTTCTTGGATTTTGATGAATTCTTGTCTCACATTTATGTCTTTCATTCATTTTGAGTTTATCTTTGTGTATGGTGTAAGAAAGTGGTCCAGTTTCATTCTTCCACATGTGTTTGTCCAATTTTTCCAACACCATTTGTTGAAGAGACTGTCTTTTTTTCCATTGGATATTCTTCCCTGCTTTGTCAAAGATTAGTTTACCATAGAGTCCATTTCTGGATTGTCTATTCTGTTCCATTGATCCATGTGTCTGTTTTTGTGCCAGTACCATATTGTCTTGTTGATTACAGCTTTATAATACAGCTTGAAGTCCAGAATTGTGATGCCTCCCACTTTGGTTTTTTTTTTTTTTCCTTTGGGATCTTTCCTGGTTCCATACAAATTTAAGGATAGTTTGTTCCAACTCTGTGAGAAATGCTGCTGCTATTTTGATAGGGATTGCATTGAATGTGTAGATTGCTTTGGGTAGTATAGACATTTCAATAATATTTGTTCTTCCAATCCATGAGCATGGAGTGTTTTCCCATTTCTTGGTGTTTTCCTCAGTTTCTTTCATAAGTGTTCTCTAGTTTTCAGAGTATAGATCCTCTACCTCTCTGGTTAGGTTCGTTCCTAAGTATCTTAGGGGTTTTGGTGCAATTATAAATGGGATCGATTCCTTAATTTCTCTTTCTTCTGCTTCATTGTTAGTGTATAGAAATGCACCTGACCTCTGTACATTGATTTAATATTCTGCAGCTTTGCTGAATTCCTGTATCAGTTTTAGCAATTTTTGAGTAGAGTCTTTTGGGCTTGCTTTCTTTCTTTCTTTCTTTCTTTCTTTCTTTCTTTCTTTCTTTCATTCATTCATTCATTCATTAATTTATTTGAGATGGAGAGAAAGAGCAAGTGTGTGTGTTGAGGCAGGAGGAGGGTTAGAGGGAGAGGGAGAAGCAGACTCTGCTGAGCAGGGAGCCCAATGCAGGGCTCGATCCAAGGACCCTGAGATCATGACCTGAGCCAAATGCAGATGCATAACCAACTGAGCCACCCAGTCTGTTGGGTTTTCCAGAGTATCATGTCGTCTGTGAAGAGTAAGTTTGACTTGATTTCTTCTTCTTCTTCTTTATTTTTTCTTAAGATTTTAGTTATTTATTTGACAGAGAGAGAGTACAAGCAGGAGGAGCAGCAGAGGGAGAGGGAGAAGTAGGACCCTGGGATCATGACCTGATCCGAAGGCAGCTGCTTAACTAACTGAACTACGCAATCTCCCCATAAAGTTGACTTCTTCTTTGCTGATTTGGATGCCTTTTATTGATTTTTGTTGTATGATTGCTGAGGCTAGGACTTCAAGTGCTATGTTAAACAACGGTGGTAAGAGTGGACATCCCTGCCATTTTCCTAACCTTAGAAGAAAAGCTCTCAGTTTTTCCCTGTTGAGGATGATGCTTGCTGTGGGTCTTTCATATATGGCTTTTATGATACTGAGGTATGTGCCCTCCATTGCTACACATGGAGAGGTTGTTTTTGTTGTTGTTTTTGTTTTTTGTTTTTGTTTTATCAAGAAAAGATGCTGTATTTTGTCAAATGCTTTTTCTGCGTCTGTTAGAGGAACATCTAGTGGTCCTTTCTTTTATTAATGTGTATCACATTGATTTGAGTATGTTGAACCACCCCTGTAGCCCAGGAATAAATCCCACTTGGTTGTGGTGAATAATTTTTTAAATGTACTGTTGGATCCTGTTAGCTAGTATCTTGGTGATAATTTTTGTATTCATGTTCATCAGGGATATTGATCTGTAATTCTCTTTTTTAGTGGGGTCTGTGTCTGGTTTTGAGATTAAGGTAATACTGGCTTCATAGAATGAGTTTGGAAGTTTTCCTTCCATTTCTATTTTTTTGGAACGGTTTCAGAAGAATAGACATTAATTCTTCTTTAAATGTTTGGTAGAATTCCCCTGGGAAGACATCTGACCCTGAACTCCTTTTTTTTTTTTTTTTAAACTAATTCAGTTTCTGTGCTGGTTATGGATCTGTTCAAGTTTTCTATTTCTTCCTGTTTCAGTTTTGGTAGTTCATATGTTTCTAGGAATTTATCCATTTCTTCCAGATTGCCTAATTTGTTGGCATATAATTGCTCATAATACTCTCTTATAATTGTGTTTCTTGAGTGTTGGTTGTAATCTCTCCTCTTTCATTCATGATTTTATTTATTTGGGTCCTTTCTCTTTTCTATTTGGTAAGTCTGGCCAGGGCTTTATTGATCTTATTAATTCTTTCAAAGAACCAGCTCAGTTTCAGTCAGAACCAGGCCAGTTCATTGATCTCTTCTACTGTTTTTTTGATTTCTGTATCATCGATTTTTACTCTAATCTTTATTATTTCTCTTTTCCTGCTGGATTTAGGCTTTATTTGCTGTTCTTTTTCTAGTTCCTTTAAGTGTAAGGTTAGGTTGTGAATTTGAGACTTTTCTTGCTTCTTGAGGAAAGCCTGTATTGCTATGTACTTTCCTCTTAGGACCACTTTTGCTGTATCCCAAAGGTTTTGAACTGTTGTATTTTCATTTTCATTTGCTGCCATGTATTTTTTTTAATTCTTCTTTAATTTCCTGGTGTACTTGTTCATTCTTCAGTAGGATATTCTTTAACTTCCATATATTTGTGGTCCTTCCAGTTTTTTTCTTGTGGTTCATGTATTATAGCAGTGTGGTCTGAAAATATGCATGATATGATCTCAATCTTTTTGTACTAGTTGAGACCTGGTTTGTGAACCAGTATGTTACCTGTTTGGAGAATATTCCATGTGCACTTGAGATGCAGCACAAGAAAATATTTGGAAGGACCACAAAGGTACCCTTGCAATGTATTTCTTTTATAAAATTATGAATAATGTTTGTATATGTATTCTGCTATGTTCTTTGAAGAAAACTATTGTGCTGTATTTACATTGAATTTGAGAGATGACCTTGACAAGTTTGTGATTAGGATCATTCTTTGATTTACTTTTAATATCATTTCATGTCTTACTAATGTAAGGCCCAAAGAATTCTCATAAAATCTTTGAACGGAAGTGTTTAGCTAAGTTTACTTGTAAAGTACTTCCTTGAAGGTAAGTTTTTTTCTCTTCTAGATAGCTTATTCTGTTTAGTAGAGAGGATCCTTCCAGTGTTAAATAATAGGGAAGTAATAGCAGCTTATATTTGCACAATGTGCTGGATTTGTGAAATGTGCTTTTCTCTCAATGCATGGGAATAGACAAATTTTTGGAGTTGATGCTTACTTAGTAAGAAGGGATTCTATAATTTTTGGGCGGGCTGGTTTATAGACCCCTTTCAGAGTGATAAACATAGTGCTCTTTCCAGAGAAATGCACTTATACACAGAAAGGTAATTTCATAATTCTGGGGAACCCTCAGAAGGTCCATGTGTTTTATCTTGAGAACTCTTGAAAGCAGAGGTAGACCTCTGATAGTCTCAAATACAGAAATACTTTCTGATTTTCAAAATATAAAGGGAAGCAATGTACTGAACTCTAACTGGAAATGTATATTTGTTTTCATTTTATATGGCTTTTAATTCACTTACCCTAATGTTGGTTTTTGTTTCTGAATTTTGCTTCCTCTGTAGCATCTGGAGCATAAGAACAGTGCTTATTTTCTTCTTTTCCAAGAGAACAGAAAGAAATAGTAAGTTTAATTTCTAAGTTTTTATAAATACATTTTAAAAAACACCTTCTTATAGTACATTGGTTTGTAACTGAATGGCAGGTTGTGAAATGGTGTATTGAAATGACAATCTTGTAAATACTAAAGGGATTCTATTTACATTTGTGTTATGTTCATCTTGTTTATTCAGAATTTTTTTATACAAAATAGTTCCTTTCATTAATTGATCTTTTAAATTGAGAGAAATTATTTATTAATCTTCACACAAAACTTATGTTATTATAGAGTAGACATCTTTTAATTTGTTAATTAATTGCACCATTCTCTTTAACCTCACAGTTCCTAGGCTTTTGTTTTTATGAAAATATGCAAATTATGATGTTTCCTTCTGTATCTTGTGTACAGATTTTAAAGATTTTCAGGTATAAAAGTATGAGTTATAATTAAGCAAATATATGTGAATTTCATCATAAACGAACTTTGAATGTGACTTCTTTTTTTTGTTTTAACTTTTCATTGTCAAAAACTTCACATACAAAATTATATACACAAAAGGAAAGTGAATAGTATAAGTGCTCATATACTTATCACACAATGTAAATAACTATCAGCTCATGGTCAGCCTTGTTTAATTTTTATCCCCACCCTCTTATCTACATACTATATTTTTTTAAGTATATCCCAGTTATATCTATCCATGAAAGGCCTTTAAGAAAATACATTATACAATGATTATCATTAACGTAAAGTAATATATTATCATATCATATCATACCTAATATCATAAAATATTAAATATATTTTGTTTGTTTGATTCAAATCCAAGTAAGGTTCATATATGACTTTCAAATTGCCCCCCTTACTTATGACTTCTCTTTAACCCAGTGTATGTTCATGGGTTAGCCCAGCGACCATTCCTTGCAGATACTCTTGACACCTTTGCCCCATTTTCCCATTCTATTTGGCAGAAACTGTACCTTATTTAAATACAATTATATTCTTAATCTATGACTGCAAAACTCTTCTGGTTAAAAACTTTTATAAGCTTGGTCTATCCCTGCATCAGAAAAGCTAAATTTCTTTCAAAAGAAATCATAGAAAGCATACTGACTAGACTTATTTTATTTTTAAAAAAGATTATTTATTTATTTATATAAGAGAGAGAGCAAGGAGGAGGGGAGAAGCAGAGGAAGGGGGAGAAGCATGGAGGCTGGATCCCAGGACCCCGGGTTCATCACCTGAGCCAAAGGCAGATGCTTAACTGGCCGAGCCACCCAGGTGTCCCTGACCAGACTTATTTTAAATCTATGATAGTAAATATTAAATGTATACTCTGTACTACTACATGGTCCTATTTCATAGTTCCCTAGAAAATTCACTTTTTTCTCTTTGAGAGTATTTCTTGATATTGTATTTCTCTTCAGATCACTAATACCTGCCTTCCTGCAAATAAACAAAAACCAAACCAAAATAAAACCAACCAATGAGTCAACTAAATAAAAATTCAAAATTCACAAACAAACAAAACCCACAAAAATCTACCTGGCAACTCATGGAGAAAATAGATGTAAATAGATGAGAGCTACTGCCACCACCAAATATATCCAGTTAGCTCCATCTGATACTCAGTATGTTAGCATCCTTCAGTGGTAGTCTGGAAGACTGAACTTGATGCCATCTATGGCTAAGCTCTCCATTTATGCTTTGGATTCTGGATACTCTGGCCATCTCAAGGACTTTGTTCTTGCAGTTATCTCTTCCTGCAATTACCTTCTTTTGTGTTATCTCTTTCTCTTGGGTTGTCTCTATTGGTGTATAATCTCACTTCCACATAGTTGTGGGGGGAAGGGTGGGCAGGACTCGATTTTTACTTCATATTCCCTTTAATCTACTATGCATTTCTCTCTCCCCTTCAAAGTCCTATCATCTCTACCTCCACAATTATCTTGCATCTGACCACTTCTAATATGCTTTACTACTACTACTTTGTAATTCAGGTCATTGTCCATCTCCTACCTGTAATAGGAATGACTTCCAAACCAGTCTATTTTTAAGGTATAAAATAGTTGTTGTATCTTTCCTGCTTCAAATTTTTATTTTTATTATTTTTTTTAAGATTTTATTTATTTACTCATGAGAGACACAGAGAGAGAGAGGCAGAGACAGGGAGAGGGAGAAGCAGGCTCCATGCAGGGAGCCCAATGTGGGACTTGATCCCAGGTTTCCTGGATCACACCCTGGGCTTAAGGCAGCGCTAAACCACTGAGCCACCTGGGCTGCCCATTGCTTCAAATTTTGTAATGGTTTCCCGTGACAGCCAGAGTAAATCTGAATTCTTTACTCCTACTTTCTGGCGTATGCCTATTCTCTAACTTCATCTCTTTCTACTCTTCGTCTTTCACTTATGCTCCACCACACTGGCTATCTTTTTGTCCTACAGACAAATTTTAATTCTCTGAACCTCAGTTTCCTAATTTGCAAAGTGGAAACATGTATTATCATCATCATCATACACATGAAATATTTGTTTTAGAAGGATTATTATGAGTACTAAGTGAAACTATGCCAACGTATATAAAAATTGCGAAGTGTTAACACACGAGGGCTGATGGTACTGATTTTTCTTTTCTATTCCTTATTCTTTTTTATTTTTCTTGTCTTTTTAATTTGTCTTGTTTTAATGGATTAGGACTCAGTATAATAGTGAGTTGAAGTGGAAATAGCAGATTCTTTGTCTAGTTTCTAATTCTCAGTGGAAAAGCTTTTATTTTTTTACCATAAAGTATGATATTTGCTGTGCTTTTAAAAATATTGGTACTTACTATCATATTAAGGAAATTAAGCTTATGATGTTGTTTCCAGTGATATTTGGTAATACAGCAGAAGGACAGGAAGAAGTTTAAAACAAAATGTTCTCTGACCTCATGGAACTAACAAAATAGTGGAAAATACAAAAAAATCTCTTCTTAAAAGAGTGCTTGGAAACACTTCTCTAAGCAAATTAAATGTATGAATATTTTAACTTATAAATAGACACATCAGGACATAGTTATTATATAAAAGGGTTGCTTTAAAAATTATTTCAGGGATCCTTTTATTTAAAAAAATTCATTTGAGTATGTATTACATGTACATTTAAAATAGAACTCATAAAAGATTATCTTACAGTCCTACATTTATTTTTTTAGCATAAAAACTCATAGTATAAAGTCAATTGTAGTATATATATATTTAAGCCTGAAGCTATTGATTGTGTTCTTGCTTTCTTTTTTTTTTTTTTAAAAGATTTTACTTATTTATTCATGAGAGACAGAGACAGAGAGAGAGAGAGAGAGAGAGAGAGGGAGAGAGGGGCAAAGACACAGGCAGAGGGAGAAGCAGGCTGCATGCAGGGAGCCTGATGTGGGACTCAATCCCAGGTCTCCAGGATCAGGCCCTGGGTTGAAGGTGGCGCTAAACCGCTGGGCCACCAGGGCTGCCCCTGTGTTCTTGCTTTTTGTTCTCTTTTAGTTTTATTTCCTTTTTTTTTATACCTTGGACCTAGTATAGAATAAGAGTTGGTAAACCATAGCCTGTGGGCCAAGTCCTGCCCACCACTTTTACATGTCATGATTTAAGAATGATTTTCAAATTTTTAGATCATTGAAAAATTCAAAAGAATATTTTGGGATATTACATTTATATTAAATTCAAATTTCTGTTTTTATTGGAGCAAAATGCTGCCCATTCACTTAAATGTTGTCTGTAACTCCTTTCATCCTACAATGGCAGAGTTAAGTAGTTGTGATAGACTATGTGGTGCTCTCAACACTTCAGACTGTTGCAGGATGTACTACAAATCACAGTGACACAATTATAACTTGACATTTCATGTGCCATATATAGTGACAATTTTATATTTTCAAAATTACCACTGTATACTCATCATGAAAAAAACAAAAGAAGAGAAAGAGAAGATTTAACTTTGAATGTTGCATTTTTAGGGCATAGTAGACCGTGGGTTGTTTTGTTATCAAAACATAAAGCATTGTGTTTATTATTCAATGACATTATAGTTGTGCTCGAAGAATAAAAATATACATTGATAGTACCAAACCAAGTACTCATAATATTCCCAACTCACAGAATAGCAATGGTCATAAGAATTAGAATTTTAAAAATGGAATATCTCATCATAGCTGAATTCTTCATAAAAATAAAAAGTGAGAGGTGCCTGGGTGGCTTCATACATTAAGTGACTGTCTTCTGCTCAGGTCATGATCCCAGGACTGTGAGCCCCATATCAGGCTCCTGGCTCAGTGGGGAGCCTGCTTCTCCCTTACCTCTGCTACTCCCTCTGCTTGTACTCTCTCTCTCCTTCTCACAAACAAACAAACAAACAAACAAACAATCTTACCAAAAAAAAAAAAAAAATGAAAATGGAGCTTCAACCAAATAAGTTTCTGATTGGCCTATTAGTGAAGCAGAGAAAGTCATTTATTTACCAATAGTGAATTAATTATTGTTTGATTACAGCAGCTGAAAAAAATATATTCAGAGAAAGTATATTTGCTTAGTTAGTAAGTAGCCTTTTGGCAAGAATAATTGCTTGAAGAACAGAATATTGGAAGCAAGATAGTTTAAAAATATGGCAAATGATTTTGAGTGATCTTTCTTGGATCTGATACTGCTCAATTGTAGTAGACACAGGAAAAAGACACAGGAAAAGATACTCAGCATCACCAATCATCAGGGAAATGCAAATCAGAACTACAGTGAGATATCACCTCATATCTCTTAGAAAGGCTAAAATTAAAAAAGATAATTTGGTTAGGATGTGGAGAAAAAGGAACTTTTGTGTACTGTTAGCTGGAATGTAAATTAGTACAGCCACTGTTGAGAATAGTATGGAGATTTCTTGAAAAATTAAAAATAGAAATACCGTATGATCCAACAATTCAACTATTGGGTATTTACCCAGAAAAAATGAAAACACCAACTTAAAAACATATATGCACCTTGTGTTTATTGCAGCACTATTTACAATAACTGCAGAAGTAATCTAAGTGTCCATCAGTAGACAAATAGATAACACACACAATGGGATATGAAGGATGAGATTGTGCTGAGACATTATGGATAGACTTAAAGGGTATTATGCTAAGTGAAATAAGTCAGACTGATAAAGACAAATAACATAATTCCATTCATAGGTGGAATCTAAGAAACCTGAGTAAACAAAAAGCAGAATCAGATTTGTAAATACAGAGAATAAACTGATGATTGCCAGAGGAGAAAGGTTCGGGGATTGGGCAAAATGGATGAAGAGGGGTGAGGGACATAGACCTCCAGTTATGGAATGAGTAGGTCATAGGACTAAAAGGCACAGAATAAAGAATACAGTCAATGAAATTGTATTAGTGATGTAATGGGACAGATGGTAGCTACACTTGTGAACATAGCATAATGTATAAACTTGTCAAATTAGTTTCAGTATACCTGAAACTAATGTAGCATTGTGTGTCAACTACAATAAAAAAAAAATGCATGAAGCAGAAAAAGGCCTATTTGGATTAATTTGCAAACTTGTGAAACTGTAAGGTGTTTTCATTTTGTGGTTATTCATTGTGTTATGTGGCAGCAGGTACTTTTCCGAGCGTATTTGAACTACCATAAGTTAGTAGTGTCAATGGAGAATTTTATTTACTCTCAAGAACTTAACCATTGTCAGTTATGTGGAATTTAATCATAAATAGAAGCTGAATATCTTAACCTGCCGGTACAGTTTTATTGTGATGTTTTGAGCTCAGGGCATAGATTGTAGTATTTGTGTATGAGAAGAACCACCTTCAACCACTATGATTGAATGTTGACTGACTTTGGAAAATTAGCTTTTGTTGCAGAGTTGACAATGGTTCTTAAGGAGTTCAGCCTAAGATTGCAAGACAAACAATCCTTATATGCAAAACCTATAGTGCTATAAAGTCATTTAGAAAATAAATGTCATTGTATTGACACAAAATAATTTTTTTAAAAAGACTTGGGGGCAGCCCGGGTGGCTCAGCATTCAGCGCCGCCTTCAGTCTAGGGCGTGATCCTGGAGACCCAGGATCCAGTCCCATGTCGGGCTCCCTGCATGGAGCCTGCTTTTCCCTCTGCCTGTGTCTCTGCCCCCCCCACCCCCCCACCCCCGTGTCTCCCATGAATAAATAAATAAAAACATCTTAAAAAAGTAAAAAAGACTTGGAAAAGCAAGAAGCAAGATCCTCATTCCCCCTGAAATTTGTAGTAAATACATGATCTGAGCTGAAATTATAGTTCAAGCAGTGTTTTTCACATTTGATCTTAGCCAAAAGAGAAACGACCCAACAGTGTTTTTCAGACTTCAAGAAGTACAAAGGAAATTTCTGTATTTCAAAATTTGTTTAACTATACAATTGAGGAGAAAGTGATTAATTTGCAATATAATGACAAGAAAAGGCGAATATCAATAGACGAGTTAAGTAGTCTATAAATGCCTTCCAAACAATGAATTTACTCAATTAAAATCATGGTCTTGTGGACTGATTTCAGTATTTAGCAGTACCTATATGTCTGAAAAACCATTTTCAAAGAATCAAATGTATAAAATCTCATGACAGATCAACATCAACGTGCTAATATTTGCAATCATTTTTGATGATAGAGAACACTAACTTTGAACCTCATTTAAATGTTATCTCCCCACCCAAAAGAAAATAATTCGATTCTTTTAAGTGATAGATCTGTGTTACAAAAAAAAATTTAACTCAATTATTATCGTATTGAATTTTGTCAATAAAGATTTGTGGAAATCTGTTTACTTTTTTGTTTTATTTTTATTTTTATTTTTTTTACCTTTTTGTTTTAAAAAGTACTGACTTAGTTTTGCCTTTTGGCCCATAATGCCTAAAATATTTAACTGTCTGGCCCTTTTAGAAAAAGTTTGCTGACTTCTGGATTAAGGGATAAATATTTGGCTTGGCCTTATGTAACTATAGATGTCTATTCTCTTTAAAGATGTTAGCAGGCTTTCCCCCCCCATTAGTAATAAGTCTGCTAGCACATTAAAAACTAAAATATTAAAATATAGTACAGTCTTTGTATAAGTTTGTATTTGTATTTTGCATAAATAATATACTTTGATTTGATTTGAGTATTCAGATATTTGCTACCCCAGAACTTAAATGAAGAAATAATAATTTTATCTATAAATTTAATTAAATTAAGAATAATTATTTAAATTCTATTTGATAAAATGTATAGGTCTTTTTAAAATTTGAAAGGTGTTTTATTCTATATAAAGTCAATTTTTTCTCTACTTGTAACATATAGGCAACAATATGAAATATATATGTATAAAGTTTGAGATAATTTTTATCTGTACATGTCAGTAAAAAATTCTAAAAGTTTTCTTGTGGATGCTTAATGTATATCATTTGGCATACTATTTTTAAGATATCTAATCTTAATACCTGATTTAGCTTTGATTTATTAATTTAATCTTTTTTTTTCTAGATGAAGCACTGGATGATTTAAAATCCCAGAAGAAAAAAATAGTAAGTTAACTTATTTAAAATTAATTTACATAGGACAAATATATTGAGAACTGAATAAGTAATGTTTATCTGTTTAAGTAATGACGATCCAAGTAACAAGTATGCTTTTAGATAGTGTTTTAATGATGAAGCTAAATTCTGAATATTTCTGCTAGTTAATAATGATGGGAAAAGTAGTTATATGGACTTTTTTGAATTTGAGAATCTATGCAATTGGAAGTCAGAAGCAAGTAAATAATGTTGGAGGACTCAATGAGGCACATGGGTAAAAAATGGGTATCCAGATTATTAGGATTGAAAAAGTATCAAACATCTACTTATGTCCCTTCTCAGGTTTTCTGGACAGAATAAGGCTAAGTAAGGCTAGGAGAGAGAGAATAAAAAAGATTGGTTGTAAAAGTCAAATTTTACATGAAAAGAGTGAAGAAAGGGTGAAAGAATTTTTTTCTTTCATTTTCTATAAGCAGCTCTGATCACATGGGTATCTCTTATAGGGCCAGTTATATGTGTTCTTAAGATGTTTGGAAAGGGGGCCAAGCATAAGAGAAGAAGGGCCTTAGATATTTAGAGGATGATATATCATACTCACTAATAAGCGAATTGAACTTGGTGTTTGACTTAAATTTACATTTTTTTAATATAATTATTTTTGAAGTATGAAAATGGTAATTGATAGCAAGGGCATGTTATGTAGAAACTTATTTAACAAAATTTAATCAGATGCATATGACCAATGTATTTTAGTGTAACATGTAATAAGTAACAATTATATATGAAACTAATAAAAATTATGAAATTTAAGATTAATGTTAAAAGTTGTTCTGTGAGGGTGCCTGGCTGGCTTGGTCAGTAGAACTGACTCTTGATCTTGGGGTTGTGAGTTCAACCTCCACATTGGACCTAGAGCTTACTTAAAAAAAAATGTTTTGTGAAATGGTAATAAAGACACTGGTCTTGAGGACTTAAGTACTTGAAAAGTATAGAACTTTAATCCCGAAATGATTTCTTACTTGTTTGAGCTTCTTCAGTGTTCAGTGAGTTATTTATAAACATTGCACTGACATTTTTCCTGGCTCTGAAACATGGAAATATTATATCTTACTATATTTCTTGCATTCTGTACATCATATAACAGCCAGAAATTCAAAGTGAGGAAATACCAATGGTTCTCAGTAATATAGAAGTTGTGATGTGATTGGTTTGGTTTGCTAATGTGATAAAAGGAAGAGCTGATAGAGGTGGTTGGAGCCAAGCTCCACTTTGTACCAAAATGGAGAATTTTTTATTAAAGTAGAAAATACAGGGAGGAAGACAAAGAAAAAAGAAGAAAATTAAAAAAAATTTAAGTGAGGAGAAGCTGACCAAATGTCAGTTCAATTATATCACTAGAAAGCGAATCTTGGAGAGCAGGTGATTGGGCAAAAACTTAATAGAGTAACAGAGCAGACTTGGAAAACTCTGTGAAAAGACAAGCCGAGCAATCTGCTTCTTTAATAGCCTTTGAAGGAATCACGACATAAAGATGCTTCATCTAGGCCTAACAGTCGGAAAATTCAGTTCAGGTGTCAACACCTGTCTATATTTAAATGGTTCAAGAGGTGTCAATATTACAGAATAGTTTAGTATGTCATATTTCTTGCAGTATAATTAAAGAAAAAATAAATTGGTTGCTCCAACTCATTTTATTAATTAGGGAACACAATTTGCTTTGACTTGATTGTTGTTAGTTATAATACTGTTGCTACTGGGAACTAGTCCCTGGCCTTTCTTACTCAATCTCTTAACAGAGCTGCTTTGTTTGAGTTGCTTTATACTTTGTTTATACTTTGTTTACACTTTGTTTAGAACAATAGGTGTTAAGGGTGAGTTAGTAAGGAGCACAATGCTTGTTTATGATTGTGCTGGTAATGAGAGGAAAAAGAAGGGGCACTCTGATCTTATTCATTGATATTTCATTTTAAACTCCACATTTTTTAGCTTTAAAAATACTTTTATTATTGAAATGCGTCTAAGAAAATAACTGTCAGTCTAAAATTGTCCAATTCCTATCCCTCCTCTTTCTTTCTTTTTAAAAATTTTTATTTATTTATTAGAGAGAGAGAGAGATCACCGAGAGAGGGGTAGAGGGAGAAACAGACTCCCCACTGAGCAGAGAACCCGATCAGGGGCTCAGTCCCAGGACCCTGAGATCATGAGCTGAGCTGAAGGCAGATGCTTAACTGACCAAGCCAACCAGGCACTCCTATCCCTCTCTTTCAATAATAAAATGAATACAAATTATATTTATTACATGACATTTTATGAAAGGTCGTTTCCTTAGGGATCTATCTTTATTTTGAAAAGGTTTGCAATATGATTTGTGTAAGTGTAATGTGTAAGAATGAACATGAGTTATCAATTGATTAAAAAGTTAAATTATTTTAGGAAAATTGGTATCTTGACAATATTTTAAATTTAAGAACTTAATGTAAGTATTATTAAAATAAAGCTAGGAATTAATCTTTAATTAATCTTAAAAACTCCCAAGTCTAGATGTGTATATTTTGCTACTAAAACAAACATTCAGTTTTTTAAAATTACTGTTTAATAGATAATCCTTTTGCATCCATGAGCATTTCATGAAAACAGTTCAAAATCGGATCCATCAGAACACATGAGTTTAAATTTAAGTGGCTTCATGAAAATGCTGTACTTTGTCAAGCATAGTATTTCTTATTTTTTAAAGATTTTATTAATTTTTTTTTAGAAAGAGAGAAACTGCGCTCATGCATGCATGAGTGGGGGTGGGATGGGGAGTGGCAGACTAGCAGAGTGGGAGGGAGGAAAAGGAAGGGGAGAGAATCTCCAGCAGGCTCCAGAGGCGGGCTGGATCTCACAACCCTGAGATCATGACATGAGCAGAAACCAAGAGTCAGTCCCTCAACTGACTATGGCACCCAGGTGTACCTTAAGGAGAGTATTTTGCGTGGTAATTCCTTTCTGGCATTTCTCAGGAAATTCATGTTTTTCTAAATTCTGAAGGGCACCTTGGTGGCTCACTGGTTGAGCATCTGCCTTTAGCTCAGGCCGTGATCCTGGGGTCCTGAGATCCAATCTCCACATTGGGCTCCCTGCAGGGAGCCTGATTCTCCCTCTACCTATGTCTCTGCCTTTCTCTGTGTGTCTCGTGAATAAGTAAATCAAATCCATCAGTCAATCAATCAATCCTGAGAAAAATCAGTTGAGATATTAGAACATGGGAGGAAGTGTTATAATTCTGAGTATTATAGCTTAACAATTAACTACAAAATGTTACTGGTTCAAAGGAATCTACTAACGCTGGTTGAAGGAAAGAGCAAGAAATGCTGACATTCTGAGCTCTAGGTTAATATGGACATTTGTGGGAGCAGGACAGGAGCATGTAGTAGAGAAATCTTACAATCTAATTAATCTGTCTTGCTTTTGTGGCCATATTATGTTTTATGGGCCCTGTCTCTTGTTAATGGTGAAATTTTTTTGCAAATAAGTAATAATAACCTTATACTCATGGTATGTTTTATGTATAATCCTGTTAATGACATTACATGAAATAAATTTTGGAAGCAAAAAAGTCCTTAAATTAGCAAGTTCAGCATGTAATTCTGTGTAGTGCTGTTCACCTCACGAGAAGTTTCAAATGTTATATTTTTATATTGCCCAATAATGTTTGCTGCCATTTTCTAGTATTTGAATATTCACTCTAGGCTCCAGATCTTTGTAAATACTTTAACAGAAGAAATGCAGAGAGAAAAGATGGGACTATTATTGTGGAATACTGCTGTATGAAATCAGAAAATGATATAAAATCTGAACTAGTAAAAACAGTATTGATTTCAGCAGTAGAACCAAAATCAGGGTAAGCAGACAGTATTTTCATAATTGTAAAAAGATGAGTTTAAATAATGCAACATGTACCCTAATGCTCTGAGTTGAATATGCTTTGGGGCACACTCCTAATAATTTGACCAAAGTTAATATATAACAAAATAAATTTTTCTAAATCTAGAGTTTTTGCCATGCAGCAAAGATGAAGAATATTGGATAGAACAATTGATGCTTTGTGTGTTTTAAAATTTTAAGAATGATAATTTAAATATTAAATATTTGTATGATTACCTTTTAAAATTAAAATTTTTTTTCTGACATTTGTGTTAATGTTCCCTTCTTTTAGTGTTGTCCATGATGGAATGTCTTAATCAAGTAGAAATAATTTTTACATGTTATTGAAATATATAATCTTGGCAAAATATTGATTCATAATGAAATGTGATTATTTTGTTTTTTAAATAAAAAGCTCAGAAACTTTTAGTATAATGTATCACAGAAGAACAGTTCATTCGTTGTTATATCATTCATTACTATTTAACATATAAAAAATATTATGAAAAACAGAGTAATGTGTTTTAGGGGATTCTGAGTATCAAATTTTCATTCCTAAATCCTGGGATTAATATGTTGGGTATTTGGAAACACTGCTGTTTTCAGACCCATTCTGAATAATCTGAGTATATTAAACAAAGATTATGTGTTATTGTATTAGGTACTATTGTAGATTCTTTCTCTTACATTATTATATATTTAAGTGCCTAACAGTGCTATGAAGAAAATATTAATGTATTTGCTTTACAAAAAGAGAAACTGAGGCCACTTAAATTGCTCAAAATCTTTTTAAGTAATTAAGAATGGGGATGTGCTTTGAACCTAGATTTTTTTTTTCTGACTTCAGAGTTTCAAGACTTTTTTTTTTTTTTTTATTCTATCAGAATGTCTCTATTTGAAACAAGTTATTCACTTAAAATGTATGGATGGATACATGTGTGTTAAGCTATTATGTGAAAAATTTTTGTTAGAAAAGGAGAATAGTTTACATCTTTTAGTGCTTTAGTTTATTGAAGATACTTTACATGAACATAGATATAAATATTTGCTGAATGATGTACCAGGTATTACATTCATTTGATGAAGTGGCATTTTGATTTTGAGTTTTGTGTGTTGTTTCAAAGATCACAGTTGTATCTAATCTTTTTAAGCCTAGTAGTCCTCTTCATCTAGAACTGTGCTGTCCACATCAGTAGCCAAAAGCCCCATGTATCTTTTGAATTACATTGTTTAAAATGGAATAAAACTACAATTCCATTCCTCAGTTGCATAAGCAACATTTGTTATATATGGCATAGTGGTTACTGTATTAAGAACATATAAACCATTTCCATCATTATGTAAAGTTCTATTGCTAAACATTGGCCTAAAACATCAAAAATTAATTTGTAGAGATCAGGGTTGTAGTTCATTGATATTCCATGTAGATTATGTTGATTTAGGGATATATGGTATCATGTCCTCTTTCTATCTTGATTCCCAGTTTTTTCTCAACTCTAAAGTGAACTGCAAACATTTCCTTTACATCAGAACATTAAACCTGTTTGTTTAGAGAATTTATCATGATTTTGAAATAATTAGGAAAATGTTTTAGTTTCACTAAACCAAGGTTAATAAATCATTCATCTAAGTACTTAGCTTCTTAAATGTTGAATTGAGTTTTTAATGAGGAATCCATTAACTATGATTGGGTAACATATTTTTAACTGTATTCTTAACTTGGTAAATGTGCTCTGTGTTGTATTCTAAAATAAATGACCTTTGGAATAAATATGACATTTAATGAATCTAAATGGCTATCAGTGGTCACTGAGAAGGAAAAGATCCCATTCCAATTTTTGCAAAGCATTTTCTTCTATACATTAGCTATTTGTCATAATATGACTGCCTTGTACTAAAATTAAATTTTTTCTGATATTGGGCCATAACTGCTAAAATGATACTTTACTAGTTATTGCTTTTTAAATTAAACCCTGTATTTAGCCATAGAGTGACTTGTGTGTATTGTAAATAAAATGCTGTAACAATGAACTGTTTTAATTACAGTCCCTAGTGTGAGTATAGAACTCAGTAAAATTTTTACTTAAATTCTTACTGTGTTTTTTTTCCCTCTAAAGTTGTTTGAATCTAAGTAAAAAAGGGGGAGCTTCAGCTTTTAAAGTCATTTGTTCAAATTCCATGGCTGTTCTCCCAGCTAGTGAGTTTTCACTGCATTTGCAGCAAGCTAATTGCTTCTGCTAATAAATAATCTAAAATCGATGCTGACAGCAGTTAATTGGCACAGAGATTTTATTTTGTAAAGCTCTTGGCTAACGACCTTCTTTAAATTAATAGCATTAAGTGCTATGAGGAAATAAATCTGAGGAATTGCCTGTCATTTGCTTGTCATGTCTAATAACTTCCAATAATGATGGCTGATAGATTTTTGCACATTCCATTATTGAAGTTGGTGCATGTAATTATTCTCCTCATTATATGTAAACAATTAGCTGTATTTGGTATTTCCTTGCAGTAAAGCTGTTAAATACAAGTAACATATTAGGGGTTAGAAACCATTTTAAAATCTGGATTTTAATTATTTGAATGTAGGAAGTATTTGATGCTGTCTGGATATATTATATGCTGTTTATTTTAACCATTGTACTTGAATACTTTCGGAATAGGACTTATAAAAATAAGTAGTGTGTATGTTTTGAAGTGTGACAATTTATGGAAATTTTTGTTCATAGCTTGAAGAAGTCATGGAAAAAGAAACTTATAAAACGGCTAAATTAATTCTTGAAAGGTTTGATCCAGACTCAAAGAAAGCAAAGGTAAGACTGTTATATCAGTGCTATTTATAAATAGTGCATTGTAGTAGGTCACTGTAATAACATTATTGTAATTGACAGGAGTTTGAGCCGCCATCTGCTGGAGCAGCTGTAACTGCAAGACCTGGACAAGGTAAATAACTTTGTAGAAACTGCTGCTGCTGTTGGAAAGATCCATATTTATCCAAGTGAGTTCAAAAGTGTGATAGAGGTGTGTAAAAACTTATGTAGAATGCTTTTATGTTAATTTATATATGGTAATATGAGTTATGACTTGGAGTGGATGGCAATAAGTTCATTTCATTTTGATTTTTCAGGAATATGTTGATAAGTAAAAGATGTTATCCATTGAGATTAAATATATAATTGGTTTTAAGCTTTTGAAATTAAAATAATTTCAACAGTATTTTATAAGTTTTTTTCCCCTGTTCAAATAAGGATCTTTTAGAATACCTTATGAAAATTCTTACAGGGCACCTCAGTGGCTCAGTCAGTTAAGTAGGATTTGGTTTATAAAAATATAAGCCTGATGTTTTGATGAGTGTAAAAGTTTATGTATGATTAAAATAAATTAGGCATAGATACTTGCACTGAACTCCTGCCTTCATAACCGATTTAAGTTTTTTACAATTTATACTTCTTTTTAGTAATTTTTAAAAGAGTTTGGTCTATAGGCCAGGTTTCTATCATTTTTACAGTATTTTGTATAACTGGCACTAACTTTTCAAAAATACTTTTTAAATAACTTTAGGAAATAATATTTTTTAAATGTGATATTTTGTGGAAAGCAGTTGCTGTTACTTAAAAAAAATCTGTTCTTTCAGTAAAAAAAAGAAAAGTATGACCTCTTTACTGACATTCTTAAGTACTTATTAATATTTAGGCAACATCATTTCCTTGAAGAATTTAAATTCATTTTTCCTTAGAAGCTTTTGAAATCCAAATACATTTTTTCCTTCTGATGTCGTATTGTAGTTATAGAAAAACCATTGCTGGTCTCTCTGCTCTTGATCCCTGTGGCATTGCTTTTGGATATCCTTTTAGGGAGAATTAACTCTTAGCTATACCATAAAAGAGCTATTCGTTTAAAAGAACGTGTTAAATAATTCTTAAGTGTAAACGCCATGGGGAATACAGAGATGAATATAATATGGTTTTTGACCTTAAGCTTATAAGCTTTTTTTATCTTTAAAAAATATTTCTTCTGACATGAGAGACTCCTAAGTCTGGGAAACGAACAAGGGGTAGTGGAAGGGGAGGTGAGTGGGAGGAGGGGGTGACTGGATTATGGGCATTGAGGGGGGCACTTGATGGGATGAGCACTGGGTGTTATACTATATATTGGCAAATCAAACTCCAATAAAAAAATATACAAAAAAAATTTCTTCTGGAGTGTCCTATTCTAGTATTACTAGTTCTTCTAGGTCTGTAGTAATTAATTGCTGTTTGGAATTTTTTCCTTATTTTAAAAAATTCTAAACTATATCTCAACTTCATTCTCCTTTTTGAGAGTTATAATTGAGTTTTGTTGTTTAATCTTTTCAGATCTCTTTTAGGTTCCTTTCATTTTGTAGGTGACTTAGTCATACATTCTACTAATGTTTAAGTTCTGCATTCCTGTGAGTTTAGTCAAATATTTATGTCTTTGCTTGAACCATTGTTCATTTTTTCCTTCCTTCCCCTCTTTCTCTTCTCTCCCTCTCTTTTCCTTTTTTTCTTGTCTTGTTTTTGAACTGAAATAGAAAGGGGAAAAAAAGGTACTAAATATATATATGTGTATGTATATGTATATATATATGTATCTCATGCAAGAAAGCTAGTAAAAATTATATATGTTCTTATTTTAATAACTCTCTTGCTTGATTGCTGAACCAGAACTGTGAATCATGTATAGACGATATCTTTTATTTTTTATTATGTAGTGTTAATGATATATTACATTGATACTGATTATAAAATTTGAAAATAGTATTCATCGATTTGCTTAAGTTTATTACTAAAAGGAGTATAATATGTACTGGAAATAATACTAACCTGACCATCTCTTCTTTTTTAATAAGGTTAATATTTTAGAATATTTTTAGATTTACAGAAAAATTGCAAAGCTAGTACAAAGAATTCCCATATAACCTTGTACCAAGTATCCTCTGTTACCATCTTACATTAACATTTGCTAAAATTAATGAACCGATATTGATTCACTGTTATTAACTTAAAGTCCAGTTTATTCAGATTTCCTTAGGTTTTTTTTTTTTTCCTTTTAAGATTGATTGATTGATTGATTCATTCATTCATTCATGAGAGACACACAGATAGAGACAGAGACATAAGCAGAGGAAGAAGCAGGCTCCCTGCCGGGAGCTGGATGTGGGACTCAATCATAGGACCCCAGGATCATGACTGGAGCCAAAGGCAGATGCTCAACCACTGAGCCACCCAGGCACCCATTTCCGTAGTTTTTTTTTTTTCTTTAATTTTATGTCCTTTTTCTGCTTCAGTATCTCATCCAGGACACCATCTTACATTTAGTTGACATGTCTTCTTAGACTTTTTTGGCTGTGCCAGTTTCCCAGACTCCTTGTTTTTCATTGATCTACAGTGTAGTCCTGACTCCTTTTTTTTTTTTTTTTTTTTTTCCTGACTCCTTTTTAAATAATTTTTTCTTCTTAAATTCTTTTTAAAGAGTTTTTATCGGTGGGTGCTTAGTCTTAGAAAATCGTGTTATCATTTAGTATGAAGGAATAAAAACATAAAAGTAGATATATGTGTATATATATATATTTACATTTAATAGAATGATATGGTGCTTAGGTGCATAGCATTTATTCTAGTTCTGGAGGAATCATAGACTGAGAGATGGGAAAGCTTTGTCCTTAGTAAATTAAAGAAATTTGGGGCATCTGTGTGGCTTAGTTGGTTAAGCATCTGACTCTTGGTCTCAGCTTGGGTCTTGATTTCAGGGTTCTGAGTTCAAGCTCTGTGTTGGGCTCCATGCCAAGCTTTTAAAAAAAAGTAATGAAGTTTGGATTTAATGAAAAAAGGTATTTGCCAGTGGAATTTTCTGAATAGATTCTATAGAATAAAGAAATTGAGATATTTGGGGTTGGTAAGAAATTACATTTCTATTCAAAGTTTTAATTGGCATGCAGGAATAAATCTGACTTCAGTGTACTAATCTCGGATTTGTTTTTTTCTGTTTTTTCAATAAATGTTTACTTAAGTGTGTGCTCTCTGCCAGGCATTGTTTAGGCCCTAGGAACATAGTAGGGAACAAAACAGACAAAAAACTTTGTATGTGTGCATGCATGTGTGTGTGAGAGAGAGAGAGAGAAATATATATATATATATATATATATATATATATATATATATATTAGAGGAAGTAAATAACGGTGAATAGGGAGTGCCTTGAGTAAGGGTGGGTTGAAGTTTTAAATAAGGTTTATCAGGGAAGGCCACATTGGTAACTTGACATTTGATTAAAGATATGAAAGAAGTGAGGGAATGAGCCATGCAAATATCTGAAGGGGAGAACATTGTAGACAGAAGGCCACATTGGTAACTTGACATTTGATTAAAGATATGAAAGAAGTGAGGGAATGAGCCATGCAAATATCTGAAGGGGAGAACATTGTAGACAGAAGAATCGGCAAGTGCAAAGACTGAGTAGAGAGCATACCCAGATTGCTCTGGAAATAACAAGACCAGTATGGCTGCACTGGATTGAACAAAGGGAGGACTAGTAGGAGGGGCAGTAAGAGAGGAAAGAAAGGATCATACCTTGTACGGCCTTATGGAATGTAGACCATTTTAAGAATTTCAGTTTTCACTTTTTAAAAATTTTTGTTTTTTGTTTTGAGCAGAAGATTGATATGATCTGTATTATGTTTTAATTGGAAGGTTAGGGATGCCTGGGTGGCTCAGTGGTTGAGTATCTGCCTTCGGCTCAGGGCGTGATCCTGGAGTCCTGGGATTAAGTGCCACATTGAGCTCCCTGCATGGAGCCTGCTTCTCCCTTTGACTGTGTCTCCGCCTCTCTGTGTGTCTCTCATGAATAAATAAGTAAAATCTCAAATAAAATAATCGGAAGGTTACTTTGTTGAGGCTGTAAAGGGAGCAACGGTAGAAGCAGGGAGACTACTTGGGAACCTACTCTAGTAGTCTAGGAAAGCATTGATGTTGGCTTGGACCTTGGTTCAGTAACAGTGGAAGTGGTTTAAGAAGCAGTCATATTCTGCATATATTTTGAAGTTAGAACCCAAAAGATTTCCTGATGGGTTGGATATGGGGTAGGAGAAGGAAGGATCAGAGAACGTAGGATTTTGGCCTGAGTAATTGGGAAGATGGAGTTGCCATTTACTAAGATGTTAGAAATTGCAAGAGGAGCACTTTTTGGGGAAAAGGGAAAGTTTGAGGTGATATGAAGAACTGGGTTTGATTTTGGACATGTACATTTGAGATGCCAGACATTCAAGTAGAGATTTTAAGGAAGCAATAGAATATACGTCTGGCAAACAGGAAATATCTAGGTTGAAGATATAAATCTGGGTATCCTCAATATGTGGATGGTATCAAAACTGTGAGACTATTTGAGATTACCAAAGATGTAAATTTGGAGAAAAAAGAGAAAAGGACCAAGCCTGCCCTGGGGCACTCTAACCTTAAGATGTCAGGAGTAATGAGAAACCATAAAGAGACACTGAGAAGTGGTCAGTTAGAGGAAACCCAGGAGAATGTGGAGTCCTGAATGCTAACTAAAGAAAGTGTTTCAAGGTGTGATCACTGTGAGAAATACTGCTACGTAAGTTGAGAGTTGAGAATTGAACATTGATTTTTAACAATGTTGAGGCCCATAGTGACCTTGAAAATAATAGTTTTGGTGGAGGAATGAGGCAAGAGCCTGATTAGAGTGGGCTTAAGAAAATAGGGGAGTAGAGAAGTTGGAGACAGAAGAGACTCTTGAATAAGAGGGAGTAGAAAAATGGGTAGCTAGACAGGGAAGCTTTATGTGTATGTGGGTGAACATGCTGTATGACAGAAATAACATGTTTGTATGCTACTGGAAGTGGCCTAGAGGACACAGAATAATTGATGATGGAGAGAGTGAACGTAATTGATGGAAAACTGTCCATGAGGAGGCAAGAAGGGATAGGATTTGGTATACAAGTGTGGAAGTTAGCTTTTGATGGGACTGTGCATAGTTTGTCAATAGTAAGGAGCGAAGACAGAGAACATGGACAGATACTGGTAATTGGTGGGAATTGTCTTTTGATTGTATTTATATTCTTAGAGTGAGAAGAATGGGGAAGATCTTGTTGGGGGCCTGAAGAGAATGCATAAAATAAATCTCTAGGGATGTGAGAGAGCAAATGGATTAGGAAAATGTAGGAATGCCAGGGGATGCTAATGCCCACTTAAAGTTAACAGTCATAAATTTGGAATGCCCAGAAGGTTCAATTAGTTAAGCATCCAACTTTTGGTTTCAGCTCAGATCTTAATCTCGAGGTCATGAGTTCAAGCCCCACATTGGGCTCCACGCTGGGCATGGAGCCTACTTAAAAGTAAGCAAATAAATTAAAATTGACAGTCATCAATTTAAAATATGATTGTGCATGTTTTCTAGTTGTGTTTAGCTGTATGGGTACAGCTATGAAGTAGGAAGAGAGTTGGTTTTAACCAGGGTTGGGGTTTTACCTAATGGATTAAATAAAATGGTTAAGGTGCACGGGAAGTGAAAGTGTTTGCAAGGTAGTGATTATAACAATGTATATAGAATCTAAGATGATCATGAGGGAAATAAGGACATGAGTGGAGGATGATGGACAAAGATGTTGATAGTATTAATATAGAAGTCTGCAAACTACAAGATCCGTTTTATATAGCTCTTGACCTTAGAATTGGTTTTACATTTTTAAAGTGTTGCAAGAAAATTAGAAGAATAAAAATATGCAAGAGAAACTGTATCCGGTCTGCAAAGCCTAAAATATTTACTGTGTAACTCTTTATAAAAGAAAGTTTGCTGACTCCTTTAATAACTAATGGATTATAGATCCTCTTGGAGTTGAAAGAATAATAGAGGAATTAATCTGGAAAGATAACTTTTCAGAGTGGGATGCTTGAACTTGGAAAGGCTGCAGTTATCCTTAATGGCAAGGTCCTAGAATTGGGTTATGACTATAAATCCTTAACAGACTTCCCTATATTTGTTTCAAAAGGAAGCTACATATGCATTCTTTTTTACCTTTGTACATAACCCTGCATCTCTACTAATGAAATTAACAAAAGAAAAGTCAATTGTATCCTGCCACAGCTAAATTTGAAATCAATAAGTACTGCAGAAAATTTTAATGGCTCTAGAAAATGGATTATAGCTTCTTAAGTAGGTTTTTAGAGTTTACTCACTTGTGTTCCATGGTATATTTGGAAGATTAAAGTAGAAATCACTAATCTTTTTGATCTTGACAGCAAAGGGAATGATACTCCATATTTTGCTGTTTTTTGGGATGTAGGTTTGATTAAGAAAATATGGAAAACACTTGTAAAACAGTAAGCTCATTTTTGGGTGTTCTTAAGTGTCATATCTGTACTGTTAAAATAATCTGTTATATAACAAACCACCCCAAAACTTAGTGGCTTAGAACAATATTAATTTGTTTTGCTCATGAATTTGCAGTGTTGGCAAGGTTTGGCAGAGACTGCTTATCTCTGCCTCACATCTGTTGGAGCTGGAAGATCTACTACCAAGATAGCTTACACACATGGCTAACAAGTTGGTGCTAGCACTTAGTTACTCTCCACATAGACTTCTCTCATGGGGTCACTTGGACTTGCTCCACCATGGTGTCTGAGTTCTAAGAGGAAGAAGCCCAAGTGACAGTAGTTGGAAAACTGAGGCCCCTACATTTTCTTGGTCAAACAGTAACAGAGCACAGATTCAAGGGAGAAGACATAGACATCCTCCCAACCCCATTTGATGGGAGGCAAATCAAAGAATTTTAGACCTGTATTATAAAACTGCTACATGTACCTTAATACAGAAACAAAGGCGTTTAGATCCCCATCCATTTTTCAATATTCATCTTAAATACCACCATTACTATGAACCCTTCCTTCATTCCATCGCTGACTTTAATCGCTCTATGCTTGGACCCTCCATGGTACTTTGTTGGCTTCCTTTTTTTATGGCACTTACCTGGTGTTTCATGATTTTGTTTTATCTTTGCTTGCCACCTCTATATGTAACTCTGCATTCCATTCATTAGTGCTTTGCTCATAGTGGTTACTTAATAAATGTGTTGAGTTGAAGAAAATAAAACTTTTTTTAGAATGAATGAATTTAGTTAAATGTTGTAAAGTAGTAATTTACCAAATGGGACCTTGGTGAACTGCAAGGTGTAGGTTGTTTAAAACTGAAAGAGATAGGAGGCAGTTAAAGTAGAAATAAATCATGAAGGTGATGAAAAAATGTAAATGTTGAGATAAAGAACTATAAAGCAAAACATATTCTTTTTTTTAATTGAAGTATAATTGACATACAACATTAAATTAGTTTTAGGCAAGCAACATAGTGATTTGACAATTGTGTGCATTATAAAAGACTCTCCAAGCTAAGTGTAGTTACCATCTGTCACCATACAAAGTTATTGCAATATTGTTGACTATATTCCCTATGGTATACTTTTCATCCCAGTGACTTATTTGTTTTATAATTGTAAATTTGTGTCTCTTAATCCCCTTCACCTATTTTACCCATCCCTCTATTCTGGCCCCCTTTATGGCAACCACCACTTTGTTCTCTGTATTTATGAGTCTTTTTTATTTTTTATTTTTATTATTTTTTTATTTTTTTAGATTCCACATATAAGTGAAATCATATGGTAACTTGTCTTTTTCCATCTAACTTATTTCACTTAGTATAATACCCTCTAGGTCCATCCATGTTGTTGCAAAGGGCAAGATCTCATCCCTTTTGATGGCTGAGTAATATTCCATTGTATGTATATGTGTGTGTGTGGGTGTATATCTATCTATCTATATCACATATTGATTCATTCATCTGTTGATGGACACTTAGGTTTCTTTTATATCTTGTCTACTGTAAATAATGATACATTGAACATAAGGATGCATATAACTTTTCAGAAAATTGGTGTGTTTGTTTTTTTCCTAGTAAATACTCAGAAGTGGACGTTGTGTGGTATTTCTACTTTTATTTTTTTGAGGAACTTCCATACTGTTTTCCATAGTGACTGAACCAATTTACATTCCTACCAACAGTTTTCTAGGGTTCCCTTTCTTCCACCTCCTTGCCAACACTTGTTATTTCTTGTCTTTGATACTAGCCATTTTGACTAGTGTGAGGTGATCTCTCATTGTGGTGTTGATATTCATTTCCCTGATAATTAGTGACAGTGAGTTTCTTTTCATGTGTCTCTTGGCCATCTGTATGTCTTCTTTGGAAAAACATCTACTCAGGTCCTCTGCCCATTTTTAATTTGGATTATTTGTTTATAAATAATATAAGCAAAATGTATTATTAATTTAAAATATAGGACAACAAAAGAGTAAACTAAAGGCTGGCAAGTGGTATATATGACTAGCATATTTTCTGCTCGAAGGTGGTGTATTTGTATGGTCTGAAGTTAGGCTGAAATGTAGTAGGCAACACAAATTAAGCTGATTAACAATCTTAATTCTAGCTGCAGCCTTAATTTCCTTTACATGTAGCATAACATTTATAGGCTCTGAGTATGAGGGTGTGGACATGTTTGGGAGCCCACTACACCATCTAAGTAGGTAGTTGGAAATTTGATATTGAAATGCAAGAGGAAAGAATTTATTTCATGGATGTTTATTAAGTTCATATTCTGTGCTGGTTACTTGCCAAATCTTGGGGCTACAAAGATGCAGTTTTTCTTTAGGAGATCTTGGTTCAAAAGAGTACACACATGTAAATAATCTTAACACACTAAGGACCACAATGAAGGTAGGCACAAATCATAATGCATTATAAATTCTAGTAGCAATTTGCTTTGAGAACACATTGGGAAAGGACTCTTCAGGTCTACTTCACATGCAAAGATAAGAAGAGAGAAACCAGGTGGTACTCTGAGGGACTGCATATAGTGCTATCTGCCTGAACAAGGGAGTGTTTATGTGAGGGAGGGTAATTTTGCATGCAACATTATGGAGTTTGGGACTTTATCTTATATGCAACATGATAAGCCACTAGAGACTTTGCATTTTAGAAATAACACTTTTTTTTTTTTTTTTTTTTTGGTAATATGGAGAATGGATTGGAGAGAGCAAGGCTGAGGACAGCAGATTGATTAGGGTATTATCTAATCCAAAAAAAGAAATAAAGGCTGGCACTACATAAAATTGTGGCAAAGGAGTCGAAAAAGGAGTGATTTAACAGATAATTAAGATTTAAGAGTAGAATGACAAGATTTGATGACAATTAGATTTGGATAGTGGAGAGTGGGAGGAGGGGTCTAGATATCATGTAGGTTTTTGGCAACTGGTTAGATGTTAGTGTTTTCAGCAAGATAAGAAACATAAGAATTGGAGTGGTAAGTTTATATAGAAGATAATAGATTTGCTTGTGGATTTGTTGAGTCAAGTGACATCCAGGTGGTATGGTTTATAGGTAATTGATTATTTTATACGGAGATCAGGAAAAAGGTTAAGGTTATAGGTACAGATTAGGAATCATTGGGATGTATAGATGATAGTTCTTTTTTTTTTTTTAAAGATTTTATTTATTCATGATAGACATAGAGAGAGAGAGAGAGAGAGAGAGAGGCAGAGACACAGGCAGAGAGAGAAGCAGGCTCCATGCCGGGAGCCCGACGCGGGACTCGATCCTGGGACTCCAGGATTGCGCCCTGGGCCAAAGGCAGGCGCTACACCTCTGAGCCACCCAGGGATCCCCTAGATGATAGTTCTTTAAACCATGGAATTGAGTGAAATTGCCCAGGAAAAGAAAATAGAGTAAGGTTTATGGCCAAACGCCAGGGAACATTGAGATTTAAGGATAGGAGAAAGGAGGAACCCAGGAAAAAGACAGAAGAAATGCTTAGACTTGAAAGCAGAACTAAACTAGCATCTAGAAAGTTGAAGTGTAGTAGGGATGGCATCTGCTGTCATAGTCTACAAAGGGTCAAGTAGAAGACAAATGAGGTCATCAAATCTGAGGTTGAACAGAGTTGAGGACATTGTTATAATAACTGGAATTTGTGTCCTATGTCCATCTCTTAATTACTGTGAGACTTTTGGCAAGTTATTTAGCTTCTGAGCTTTGGTTTCTTTTGAAAACTGATGGTAGAAGTTACCTCAGAGTTGGTCTAAATATTAGATGACATTAGTAAACTCACATTAAGCATCTGTTATAGTTCCTAGCAGATAATAAGGATTTCATAAAGAGTAGCTATAACATTAGTGGTAACCAAAACAATGGTGCCTTCAGCAGTAAGTGATACTATGGTAGCTAAGAAGGAGGACGAAAAACAAATTGTGTTAAGTTGAGGAGTGAAATGTTGGGGAAGTTTTTTCTTTCTTTCTTTTTCTCTCTCTCTGTTTCTTTCTTTCTTTCTTTCCTCCCCAAGGCTTTGCCTCTATGAGAGGGAAGAGGTTATGGAGTCATTTTGATACTAAAAAGCCATCCAACCTATTGAGAAAATTTACTTAGGGAAGTAGGGCAGAGGCTGAATTTAAAGTAGCTTATTATGAGTAGGATACGTAGAAGATTATACAGTGAATAAAGACCTTCAAAAAAATTTTAAAAGTAAAAAGAAGAGATGCAAGATGCAATAGTCTTTATTATTTTGATTATTTAAAGGAATCATATAAATTTAGACAATTGAGACCAGAATTTATATGAATTTAAAAATAGAAACTCTCCTGAAGATATCTCATGCCTCTTTTACCTACATTTAATAATCACTTATAAAGAGCCAAATACACCCTAAATTTAAGAATCTCCACATTTGTATATGTGAATCATTCAAAGACTTTTGCTTGATGCTTTTTCTTATGAGGCTTAGAGCTAGACATAATGTTGAGAAAAACTTTGACCAATACTAGGGAAAATATGAGGATTGTCTTTGTAGTTTTGCCAACACTCTTTAAAGAAATTTGAAACCCAGAGTGGATAAAAGACTTTAGTTTGCATAAGGAACTGGTGTTATCCCTAGGATGAAAATCCAAGTCTTCTAACTATAGTGTACTATTCTTCCCACTACAGCTTAATACCAAAAATGAAGACAAAACCCTCTTCAAGTAAACAGTCGGTATTTAAAAATCCAGTATATCAAGAGAATTATTTGTATTATAGAACATTTGTCTCAAGAATTATTTTAGAGCAAGCTAGAGTTAATGGATTTAAGTTTTTGCATAAATTGTGAATTTACACTAGGAAGCTCACAAATATGTTTAGGAAAACATTTAATTGTACATTAATATCTACATTTTATTTTAATTTTTGCTTTAGAAATTCTAGATTGCTTAGCTTTTGATTTATTGTAATCTCTGGCCTTTAGTTGAATACTATTTCTAGTAGGTTTTATTTATTAAGTACTTGGTAAGTACCTGTGCTTTGGTTAAACCCTTTTTGTTGCTGATCTTATTTAATCTTTATAACAACTGTAAGAAGTAAGTATTCCTATTATAAGGAAGCTGAACTGAGACTTGTTATCAATTCAGAAAAGGTTGCATGCACCTCTAATAAACAGTGGAGCCGAAATTTAAATCAATAGAGCTTCATTCCAGAGTCTGCTTTTTTTCTTTGTAGTTTCAAGTTTTTATTTAAATACCCGTTAACATGTAGTATAATATTAGTTTCATGTGTAGAGTTTAGTGATTCATCACTTACAACATCCTGTGCTCATCACAAGTGCCTTCCTTAATCCCCATCACCCATCCCCCCCATCTCCCTCCATCAACCCTTAGTTTGTTCTCTATAGTTAAGAGTCTGTTTTATGGATTGCCTCTTTTTTTCTCCATGTTCATCTGTTTTGTTTCTTAAATTCCACATGTGAGTGAAATCATATGGTATTTGTCTTTCTCTGACTGACTGACTTCAGGCAGAGTCTATGCTTTTTAACAACTATCTTGTTTTATCATTATTTTAACTGAGCCACCCAGGCGCCATTTTATTATTATTTTAAACTTTGTTTATTGTAATATAGAAGTTTTTTTAAATCTCATTTAGATTCTATTTCCTTCATTTTGAATTTAAAAATATAGATATGTACTCATACGTGGTGTGATTTTTTTATTGAATCGGTGACTGATCACTGATAAGGATTTTGAAAAATCCTCTAGTTCAAGAATTGAACTTATGGAAAACTTCTTATGATTCTTTACCAGATTGATGTTAAATGCTTGGTAAATCTTTTTTTGTGGGATGGTATTTTACATTTAAATGCAGGAAATGTTAAATATAACCAATATAATACTTTGTTGAATACCAGAAACTTTTTAGAGTAATACAAAGCATTCGTGAATGACAAGTAACTAAAAGTAGAGAAATCTTAGATGTTTTATTTTATTTATTTATTGGTTTTTTAAATCTTAGATATTTTAAGTTGAGACTACCAGAATATTTCATAACACCTTACCAAATATAGATTTGATGTTGTTGCTAGCTATTTTCATCTGTTGATATTGTAATTTTGTTACCTGCTTTTCCTTTGAAAATGATGAAACTTTCCTTCCTTTCCTCACCCTTATATAATTTTCTCCTTTTTTCTGCCTAAATTCATTTATTTATATATTTTAAAAGTTTTTATTTATTTATTCATGAGAGAGACAGAGACATATGCAGAGGGATGCTCCATGCAGGGAGCCTGATGTGGGACTTGATCCCCGGACTCTAGGATCACTTCCTGAGCCGAAGGCAGATGTGCTCAACCGCTGAGCCACCTGGGCGTCCCATTTTCTGTCTAAATACAGATTTAGAAATTATTAAACCAAATCTCTTTTATAGAATGCTAGATGTGGTGTCCTTTGTTAACCTAGCTAGTTATAGACCTCAGCTTTTAGTAGTTCATGAGGGATGTATGTTAAAATGGTACTTGAGTTAATTGTTGCAAAGTAGATGCACATTCAGAGGAAGCAGTTTCAAGTCTGTTTTTAAGAAGTGAAAGAGTAATAACTACTTTTAATACAGTCTGATACATGTTAAACTTTTATTTATCTGGAAGAAAAATGTCATTTTTTAAAGTTATGTTTTACCTGAAAATTGGCTAAAAAATGATTTATAGTATTTGATATCTTGTTTTGTAAAAATTAATTTAAATGACCAATCTTAATATAATTACATTGATCTTAATACCTTTTGCAGCATTTTAAAAATTTAAATTCAATTAACCAGCATATAGTACATCATTAGTTTCAGATACAGTGTTCAATAATTCATCATTTGCATATAATACCCAGTGCTCATCACATCACGTGCTCCACACCCAATGTGGGGCTTCAACTCCCAATTCTGAGATTGAGTTGCATGCTTTACCAACTGAGCCAGCCAGGCACCCCTCAATACCTTTTGCAGCATTTCATGCCTTTCCCTGTGTGTAACCAACCACCTTTTGAGATGTTCCTTGTGAGTAAAAGATAAGTAACCAGCTAATTTGCAGGAGATATTAGGTTACAATTAGTCCAGGTAAAATCTGAAAATTTCTAAATAAACTGCATGGAAAATAGCAAGATACAAAGACAGTTCCAGTTATATAATGATGATCTGCTTTTAATTTATTATTTCAGTGGCCAGATTAGAGACAATTAAAAACCAGAGGAAAATTACTTGGTTTCAGTAATTACAGTTCACTAATGGGTCATTTGAAAATACTTTGTGTGAAAACAGTGTCATCTGAAATATTATGCATTTGATAAATGTGGGCTATCAATACAGATATCATTTAATCCTTATAACAATTTTGTGAATTAATATTATTATCCTAAATTTGCAGATAAAGAAAAGAGGTTTAGTGAAGTTAACCCATCTTAGGTCAAATAATGCTATAAGTTACAGCCAGGATTCTAAAGAAGTTTCTGCTAGATTGTAATGAACTGAAACCTGATGCTAGAGGTGTACTTTTAGTTCCAATGAACTCGTCATGAAAATCTTTTAGCTGTCATCCAAATTTAAAATATTTTGCTTCTGGAAGTATGCATTTTTACCAGTCATGCCAATTAAAATTTAATTTCTTGAGTTTCCGCCTACTGTTTGAGGATTTGTGATAATTTAAGGTGATACGTAGAATTAAAAAGCTATAAGCACTTCTTTTCTTGAGATCTTACCATCAACATTCAAGTAAGATATTGGTGGGAATGGGAAATGATAGCATTACATTTGTGTTATGGAGTTAGGAGATCATGAAACTTTCTGTAAAGGGCAAGATAGTAAATATAGTAAATGGCTCTGACAGCCATATGATCTCTTGCAAATGCTCAGCTTTTCTAAAGGAGCTATAGACAATATGTAAACAAAAGAGCATTGTGTTTTAAATAAAACTACAAAAAGGGGCAGGAGCCTGATTTGGCACATTTACCAGCCCCTGTTAGAGAAAATCTTGTAATTTCTGCAACTAAAAGATATGATTTATTTATGATGATAACTGTTTATACAGAGAGGAAGTTTTCCTTTATTGAATGTATTGGGGAAAAAAAAATTACCAAAGAGACAGTAATAGTATAAAGGAGATTAGGAGTAGTTCCTAATAGTAAAGAGTACTTTTTCAGCATTTCTATGACTACTTAGATTAAGTACTTCATAAATCATTTGATAATTCCAGAATATACTTATTCACTCATTATCTTGAAAAAACAAGTCTGCCATTTTCATCAGTTTTCACTAATTCTGATAAACTTACTTTCCTTTATCATAAATTAGGAAGAATTAATGTAAAAAGACAGGACACATAATTGGGTGATGATTTTATTTTATTTGTATTTATTTTGAAAAGTGATATCTGTAGATAGACTTAAATCAAGGATTTTGTGTAAATATATGCAGTTGGAAATATAGGGTCAGAAATGGAGTAAGTACCGTTATAGTCAGTTCTTAGTGTTACATTTTATGAATTTCTTATTACAAGAAGTTTTGACCCTACAGATGCTTTCTGGTGCCACAAAACTTTATTAAATGTGAATCATTTTGTGGTATTGGCTAATATGGATATTAAATAAAAAATGCTCTTTTTAATTGTTATTCTCAGAGATTCGTCAGCGAACTGCAGTTCAGAGAAACCTTTCTCCAACACCAGCAAGCTCTAGCCAGGGCCCTCCTCCGCAAGTTCCAGTATCTCCTGGACCACCAAAGGACAGTTCAGCCCCTGGTGGACCCCCTGAAAGAACTGTTACTCCAGCCCTATCATCAAATGTGTTACCAAGACGTCTTGGATCCCCTGCTACTTCAGTGCCTGGAATGGGTAAACAGAGCACTTAATGTTATTTACAGTTTATATTGTTTTCTCTGGTTACCAATAAAACGGGCCATTTTCAGGCAGTATGGAAATGGCATTTCATTTGGAAATAGCAGAGCAGTTATCTGATTAAGCAGGAGTTCCATATTCAATTAGCCATAACTCTTTACAGCTGGCACCTTGTGATACTGAAACCTATTTCTTGAGCTCATTTAACTGTTATGGCTTCTTTGTTTAAATGGCAATAAAACTTTGTAGTAGTCCATAGTCAACAGTATAGCATATCTTTTTATATTCAGCTTTAGAATGGCTCCAGATTTATATAAAATGGGATAGAAGAGAACACTTTTGGAATATATTCATGCTTTTTGCTAAACTCTTCACATATATTTTTATTTATTTTATTTTTATTTTTTCCACATATATTTTTAAACATGACAACATATTCCAGGAAGACTATTTCTGCATTGTGGTGTATAATACTATTATTGTTAATATGGGCTGGTAGATTTTTTCTTTTATTAAGCCATTGAACCTTAGTATTTTCTGACAGGTACTTTAGCATCAAGTTCTATTAAATTAACATATTGCCTTTTCTATTTCATTTCTTTGGATTCTCTTTTTCAATGTGGTAGATCTCTAGGGGAAGACCCCGTTTGTGGAATATAATAGATTATATTACCCTGCAGCTTTCTTTTGGACTGTGGTGGAACACCCACAGTGAAGTCTACTGCTTCAGCAGATTACATTATTTTGTGTAAATTTCCATGTCAGATTCTTGAATATGATAATAAATTATTTATCTTATCTTAGGATATTTAATTCTAATTTAAATCACTTTGGTAATTCATGACTAATTACTAACATATAATTTATAATGATTTTGAGGCTAGTCAGTGGTCGATATCAGGTATTCAGGGCACTTATACAATAAAGGCAATCTAAATGTTATTATGACACTAGTTTTTTTCCCTCCTTTTCTTTCAAAAAAAAAAAAAAGGGGAACATTAGATTTTAGGAAACTAGAAAACTGATAATTTATAAACAAATGAAAGCTGGCTACAAATGAAATGTATATAAATCATAACTTTAAAGGTAGTTATTGAAAAAATACTTCTAAAATTGACATAAAATGATATCATTTAAGGAAGCCATATAGTTTGTGAAGTTGAGAAAAATTAAATTGAGAATTATTTGTTTTATTTGATTGATTTGAGATACTTGTGATTTATAAGGTTCTTAGTTGTTTAATGAAAGAACTTTTTTGTGAGAATGCATGAATTATATACATTTGGGTATCTAAATTTTAAGAAAATAAAAGTTTAGCAACTTGTATAAAGTAATAAAAATTGTATTGCACCTATAAGAAATAGGGTTATAGAGGGAACAATAGCCTAAATTTCATGATTATGTAAATAAAACATATTTTGCTTAAGTTTTTAATTCACTTTCCATGTAGAAGACTATTTAAGTTGTGCATTGCCAAAAATATGAATGAGTTAAATGATTTCTTATAGAGAAGATTAATAATTCATTTTTTCATTATGCCATATTTGTGGAAGAGAATCAATTTAATGTGTATTACCACAGGGCTCCCATATGTTTGAAAATTAATAACCAGCAGGTACTTGATAATTTGCCAAGCTGTGTAAAAATGACCAGTATTCCTACAATGATTGCTCTTGATGTTTGTATTAATTGCTGTTACCTATAACAGCATAAATATGAAGATGTTTTATTTTAAAAGTTATTAGTATGTACAGCATTTAAGATATTTTTATGAAATCTGTTGTTTTATGTATCCAGATTCCTTTATGGACATACTCATTTTAAACATATAGAAGTAAAATATTCCAGCAAAAGTTAATTTGACCTAAATGCTTTCAAGATACTATTTGGCATACTTATTCAAGTTGAAAATTTGATACTGAGAGATGACATTTAATGTCTGTCATCAAATTTATGTTTTGATCATAAATGATCAAATATTGTTAATACAAGTAAGCCAATAACTTGTCTGATGAAATCTGATGAATGTTCTTGATTTGTTACACTAAGAACTTATTCTAGAACCTAATTTCATTTGTTAATTGCTACAATTTTGACATCATTTGCCCTTTTTCAGATAGTAACAACCTTTAGGTTTGTGACCATTTACAAAGCAAATCTCTTTATTAGCCTTTAAAATATTAATACAGTATTGCTACTCTAAAGCTATTCTTTAATACTTTATAGTTTTTGTCACAATCATTTTGAAAACCTTGTATCCTTATACTGCAAGGCTTATTTCAGCAAGGCCTCATTTTGTTGCAGTCTTCTATGAGGTCTCCATGTGAACCTTCATTGCTGTCTATCTTATGCTTATGTTCATCCTGCCTTGCTTTACAAAGGCAAACATCACTTATTTTATTCTCTCACTTTCTTTTCTTTTTTTTTTTTTTTTTTCTCACTTTCTTTTCAATGCTGCCTTCTGTGTTGTCTCTTCATTCAGAGTATATCCTACAAACAGTTCTCACAATTCATAACTTTTTATTTTTGTTATTAATGTTTTTATATAATGTAAGTCATTAATTAAAACTAGATTATTCTTCCACTCTCCATTTGTTTCTTCTGATATTGCTGTGTTTATATAATAAACACAGTTTTTTATATAATATTATATAAAACAGTGTTTTATATAATAAAACACAGTATATCTGTTTAGATCTTCAGTTTTTCTCAGCAACATTTTGTAGTGTGCAGCATACAGGTTTTGCACTTTTTTTTGGATAAACGTATATGTATTATTTCCAATTTTTGAGTCTAAACGGCTCAAAATGGCTTTGTTTTGCTACCTACAGTTCATTGCTAATATACATAGAAATGCAGTTGATTTTTGTATATTGGCCTTCTATGATCTTGCTACACTTATTAGTTTTATTAGTTTTTTTTTTTTTTTAAAGATTTTATTTATTTATTCGGGAGAGACACAGAGGGAGAGGCAGAGGGAGAAGCAGGGTCCCCTCAGGGAGCCCAATGTGGGACTTGATCCTATGACCCCAGGATCACTACCTGAGCCAAAGGCAGATGTTTACCCACTGAGCCACCCAGGTGCCCCCTAGTTTTATGAGTTTTTTTTAATAGATTCGATAGTATTTTCCATAGGGTATCAACATTGTGAATAAAGATAATTCTCCTTTTCTAATCTGGGTTCCTTTTATTTCTTATTCTTGCTTATTATACAAGCTAGAACCTTTGGTACAATGTTGAATAGAAGTGGCAAAAGCAGGGGAGCCTGGCTAGCTCAGTTGGTGGAGCATGCAACTCTTGATTTTGGGGTTGTAAATTCAAGCCACACATTGGGTGTAGAGATTATTTAAAAATAAAATCCTTGGGATGCCTGGGTGGCTCAGCAGTTGAGTGTCTCAGGGCGTGATCCCGGATCCAGGATCGAGTCCCACGTAGGGCTCCTTGCATGGAGCCTGCTTCCTACTCAGCCTGTGTCTCTCATGAATAAATAAATAAAATCCTTAAAAAAAAATCCTTAAAAGAAAAGAAGTGGCAAAAGCAGACATTCTTCCTTATTGCTGATCTTAGGAGGAAAACAGTTATCTTTTCACCATTCAGCGTGGTATTAGCTGTACAGTCTTTTTGTTGTTGGTGTTTTATTTTATATAGATAGCTTTTATCACATTGAGGGAGTACCCTTCAATTTCTAGTTAGCTGAAGATTTTTATCGATAATGGATGATGGGTTTTATTAGATGCTTTTTCTGCATCTATTGAGATGCTCATATGAGGTTTTAGTTTATTTTTTGTTTTAACATCTGTTAATGTAGTGAAATACATTGACAGATTTTTAAAATGTTAGACTACCTTGCTTTCCTGGGATAAATCTGACTTAGTTGTGATGTTTTATTTTTTATATATACAGTTGGGTTTGATTTGCTAAAAGTTTGTTAAAAATGTTTACATCAAAAAATATTGTTTGCATCAATGTTCCTTAGAGATGTTGGTCTATAATATTATTTTTTTCTTATAAAATCTTTGTCTGGTTTTGGTATCAAAGATATAGGAAGATATTCTCTCATCTTCAGTTTTATAGACAATTTTGTATAGAATTTATATTTCTTCCTTAAATATTTGGTAGAATTTACAGGGTGAAGCATTGAGGTCTGGTGTTTTCATTGTGGAAGGTGTTTGTTTTTTTTAACTAAAAATTTAGTTGAAGAAAATCTACACTTATCTCTCAGAAACATAGATATAAAAATTCTTAATACAATTTTAGCATATTGAATACTTATTTCTAGTTGAGTGATCTATGCTAATTTGGTAGTCTTTCAAAGTATTTGTCTATTTCATGTAACTTTTGAATTTATTGGCATAAAATTATTCATAATATGCTTTTATTATCCTTTTGTTATCTACAATTTAGATTTATGCCATTTCTCTCGTTCCTGATATTAGTATTTTGTATCTTCTCTTTTTTTCCTAATTAGTCTGCCTAGAGGTTTATCAGTTTTGATGTTCTCAAAAGAACCAGATTTTCTCTATTAGTTTTGTATTTTCTAGTTTATTAATTTATACTCTTTATTTACTTATTTTTAAGTTCTATCTTGGGTTTCACTTGCTCTTCCTTTTTAGTTTCTTAAGGTGGAAGCTGAATTCAGAAATTTAGATTTGCCCTCTTTTATAGATGTTTTAGTGTTACAAATTTTCCTCTACCCACTGCTTTGGCTGCATATCACAATTTTGATGTTTCTTTTTTCATTTTCATTCAATAAAAAATACTGTCTAACTTACATTTTGATTTTTTTGAACCTTCCTTTATTTAAATGTGTGTTAGTCTCCAAATATTTGGAGATTTTCTTGATGTCTTTCTGTTACTGATTTCTAATTTAATTTTGTTATGGTCAGAAAACATACTTTGTATTGTTTGAATCTTCATAAATATACTGAGGCTTTTATGTCTTACTATATCATCTGTCTTGGTAAATATTTTATATTCCACTTGAATATATATTCTGTTCCTGTTGGATAGAGTGACTATACATGTCAATTAGGACAAGTTGGTAGCACATAATGTTGTTTGAGTCTTCTATATATCATTACTGATTTCTGTGTTTATTCTATTAATTTTTGAGAGGAAGCTGTTGAAATCTCCAACTATTGTGTGTGCATGTATATAAATATGTATTTACCATTGTATTTATGTATATAAGTATAGTATACATATATATATACACACGCACACTATGTATTTGTCTATTTCTTTTTGTAGTTCTGTTAGTTTTTTTTGCTTTATGTGTTTTGAAGCTCTGTTATGATGCATATAATATGTCTAGGATTATTATGTTCTCTTGATTTATTGGTTCCTTTGTCATTATAAAATTATCCCTGATAATATTCTTTGCTCTGACGTCTACTCTGTTTGATATTAATACTGTTATTCCAGATTTCTTTTGATTAGTGTTAGCATATTTATGTATATATTGTTCCTATTATTTATTTATTTGTTTATTTATTTATTTATTATTTTTAAAGGATTTATTTATTTTAGAGAGACAGAGAGCAGGGAAAGGGGCAGAGGGAGAGAGAGAATCCCGGACAGACTCCACACTGAGAGTGGAGTGTGATGGAACTCAATCCACAACCCCGAGGTCATGATCTGAGCTGAAACCAAGAGTTAGGATGCCTAACTGACTGAGCCACCCAGGTGCCCCCCATCATTTATTTTTAACCTATTTGTGTCTTTGTTTTTAATTTTTTTTCTTTATAAGCAGTATTATCTGGTCTTATTTTTTTATTCTGACATTCTGTGGCTCATAGTGAGTGAGGATGTTCAGGCTACATAAACAGGATTGGGATGTTTGGGTTTGAGTTTATTTTTTTTTATTTTTTATTTTTTTAATTTTTATTTATTTACTTATGATAGTCACAGAGAGAGAGAGAGGCAGAGACACAGGCAGAGGGAGAAGCAGGCTCCATGCATCGGGAGCCTGATATGGGATTCGATCCCGGGTCTCCAGGATCGCGCCCTGGGCCAAAGGCAGGCGCCAAACCGCTGCGCCACCCAGGGATCCCTGGGTTTGAGTTTAAATCTTCTATTGTGCCATTTTTTTTCTATTTGTCCCTCTCTTCTATTACTTTTCTCCCTGTTTTCTGTCTTCTTTCAAATTGAGTGTCTTTATCATTTTTTTTCATTGCCTTACTAGCTATATTGCTTTTTCATGTTATTTTAATGGGTCTCTTGGGGTTTACAGTATGTATATTTAACTTAACATAGTTCAGCTTCAAGTGATATAATACCAGTTCACAAATAGTTTGAGAATCTAACAACAATATACTTAAATTTCTCCTGTTTTGGCCTTTGTGCTATTGTTGCCATGCAGTATAGTTCAATATATGTTATAAACTCTACAACAAGTGATAGATTTCCCTTTAAGCTGTCAGTTGTCTTTCAAGAAAGTTAAATGGTAATAATTTTGTTTACCCACATGGTAACCATTTCAGTTATTTCCTTTGTACTACCTCTTTCTGTCTGGTGTCATTTTTCTTCTGTCTTTTAACATTTTTATAGTGCAATTCTGCTAATAATGAATTCTTTCAGTTTTGTATGTCTGAAAAAGTCTTCATTTTGCTTTTATTTAAAAAAATAATAGTTTTTCTTTGAAAATATTGCTTCACTGTCTTTTGGTTTATTTTCTGATGAGAAATCTATCATTCTTATCTTTCTCTGTATATACTGTATCTTTTTTTTTAAGATTTTATTTATTTATTCATGAGGGAGAGGAAGCGCACACGTGCGAGAGAGAGAGAGAGAGAGAGAGAGAGAGAGGGACAGAGACACAGCCAGAGGGAGAAGCAGGCTCCATGCAGGGAGCCTGATGTGGAACTTGATCCCGGCACTCCAGGATCACTCCCTGAGTGAAAGGCAGACACTCAACTGCTGAGCCACCCAGGCATCCCTAGTGTATCTTTTTCTGACTGGTTTGCCATTTTTTCTTTATCACTGGTTTTAAGCAATTTGATTGTCTGTGCCTGGTTGAAAATTATGTTTCTTGTGCTTAGGGTTTGTTGATATTTTTAGGTTTGAATGTTTATAGATTTCATCAAATTCAGAAAATTTTTGTGCATTATTTCTTCAAGTATTGTTTTCTTTTCTCCCTTCCTTCTTATGGACTCCAGTTATATGTATATTAGGCTGCTTGTAGTTGTTCCACAGCTTGCTGATAATTTGTTTATTTACAAAATTTTTAGATTCTTCTTTGTATTTCATTTTGTATGGTTTCTATTGCTTTATCTTCAAATTTACAACTCCCTCCCTCTGTAACGTCCAAACTACTATTCATCCCATCTGCAGATTTTTCATACTAAACATTGTAGTTTTCATTTGTAGAAGTTGAATCTGGTCTTTTAATTTTTTTCCATTTCTTGACTAAACACATTGAATTTTCCCTCTAGATTCTTAAGCATAGGGAATATAGTCATAATAAGTATTTTAATATATTTGTCTGCAAATTCTATAAACTCATTTTTAGGTCATTTTTGGTTCATTTTTCTCATTATGGGTTGTATTTTTCTCTTGTTTCCATGTCTAATAATTTTTTAATCTGATATCAGACATTAGAATTTTATCTTACTAAATGCTGGATGTTTTTATGTGCTTATACAAAAGTCCTCTGAATACTTAATCCAATAGCCTGTGACTTAGGAAGTTTTCCACTCTGGCTGGTGAGAGCATGCAATACTTTGGCTCCATGTGAACATTGTTACCTTTAATATTTGGGGGCAGTTTTTTTTCTCTATACTCAGATGGTTTCATGATATACATGGACAGTCAGTATTGTATTGAACAGTCTTGGAGATCCTTTGTAGAACTTTGGTGTTCTTGCTCTGTGCATTCTCTTCCTGTGAACCCAACTGCCTTGGTCTCCCAGAGTTCCAGCTTTTTCCTCCTCAAACTCAAGAATACTGATACATTTCAGCTGAATTTACCCTCCCTCAGCTGCTGGAAATTTTCTCCAGGCAACAAGCTTGGGCAATTGTAGGTCTCATCTTACTTGGTTTTGGTCTCTCAAGGATCTTTATCCTACATTGCCTGATACTTAATGTCTTTAAAACTATTTCATTATATATTTTGCATAGTATTTTAGTTGTTTTAGGTGGGAAGGTAAATCTGACTCCTGTTCTTTTTTTTAAAGATTTTATTTATTTATTCATGAGAGACACAGAGAGAGAGGCAGAGACATAGACATAGAGGGAGAAACAGGCTCTTTGCAGGGAGCCCAATGCAGGACTCAATCCCGGACCCGGGATCATGTCCTTAGCTAAAGGCAAATGCTCAACTGCTGAGCCATCCCAATGTCCCAGTCTGACCCCTGTTCTTATACAAAGGTCCTCTGAATACTTAATCCAATCCAAATGGAGGTCTCCTAATTTGTTATTACATAAATTTTAATATGTATTTTATTATTAAATTATTAAACATTAAGTTATTATATATTATATTTTTCCTTTAAAATATTTTATTTTATATTTTATTTATATTTTATTACCTTTGTAATCCTACAAAAATCTATTTAGTTATATCTATTCATACACACATATATGTTTTTAAATTTTTAATTTATCTTTAAATTATTTTTTAAATTTAAGTTTTAGTTAATATACAGTGCAATATTGGTTTTAGGAGTAGAATTCAGTGATTCATCACTTACATTCAGCACCCAGTGCTCTTCACAAGTGCCCTCTTTAATAAGAGTCTGGGCACTTAAAAAATTAGCTTGTGCAGAGACCAATATAGCTTGATTTCTAAATAGATTATATTGATGGTTTTGATATAGAACATAATTTAACATTTTTTTGGTGTAGTATTTTTACTGAAAACTTGAGTGCTCTGAAGAGATGTATAAGAATCACTATTATTTTTATTCTCTTAAAATCTCTTAAAAGTTCTGACAAACATGGGTAGTACTTGGTAACTAAATTAAAATGTTAGTATATTTTATACATATAGGTTTTTTTTATGCATTTATTTGTTTACTAGGTCTTCATCCTCCAGGTCCACCTTTAGCAAGACCCATTCTCCCCCGAGAACGAGGTGCTCTGGATAGAATTGTTGAATATTTAGTTGGTGATGGTCCACAGAACAGGTAATATTTATTAAGGTGGTAGGTAAATGAAAATGAGGAAAAAGTTTATTGATCAGGGTGTGTGTGTGTGTGTGTGTGTATGCACGGGATGTTCTACAATCTTGTTGCTCCTGTTTCCTGATTTTAGAACATAATAGAATATTTTATAGCCTTGCAGAGTAAATATTCAGTTGTTTTTCAGTAAGGGTTTGGATAAAATCTGGATAAAATACAGAAAAACATATAGAGAAAATAACATTGTCTAAGATTATTTTTAGGGACATTGCATCATTTCATTGAAACTTTTGAAGAGCAAACAAATAGTGAAAAAATGGTAGGTTGTAAGAAATGGAGTTTTATAGATGTCAGTGCTGGAATTGATTTTAACAACAATGAGGACAACTTTTTTTTTTAACAATGAGGACAATTTACATATGACACTTTTAGTTTTCAAAATACTTATTCAGTTATTATATCATTTGATTTTTATGATAATCCTAGGAAGATAAACATGATGTGAGCAAAGTAACTGCCGTAGTGTAAACTTTAAAAAAATACTTAGGAAAAAAAAAATACCTGGGATAGTAGAGTAGATATTTGACAAGATTATGATTAATATTATCATTTTAATAAAAAGACTGAATTTGATGTTAATATAATAAATTGTATATTATTCAAAACAGACAAGTTATTATTTGATAGGGCCAAGTGTTTGTTAAGTACATACACAGAGAACAGAGAGAGTATATATTTATATATATATATAAATAGGAAATGAGGAAGATGTAGAACTAGGATAGATTTAGGAATCATCATGTATGAAATTAATCTTTGGATTTGACTAAACAAATTCATTTCTTTGTTACAGATTTCTCAGAGGTTTTAATAACATTCATTGTGAATCTCTAAGAGTTTCTAATTTTTCCTATCTTATCTGGCCACAGATTTGGGGTCTGTCATCTTCAGACATACATGTTAGGAAATACTGAAATTTAAGTGTTCTGTTATTGAATATATTTCTGTTAATTTGCTAAGGATATATTCATTTGACTGTTGCTTTGTTTTTTATTTGGTGTATAAATTATATTTTAAAAGGGTTGAAATTTTGGCTGTTGTTTAAAGAGTATTGTTTATTAAGTAACATTTAATTTGTTTTGACGTATTTCGTTATGTTAAATATAAGTTAGCTGTGATGGCTAAAGTAGCCTTTCCAGGGTTTGCATTTGTAACTGATATATTCATTTTTTCTTTTGGTATAGATATGCCCTTATATGTCAGCAGTGTTTTTCTCATAATGGCATGGCTTTGAAAGAAGAATTTGAATACATTGGTAAGAATTATTGAGCAGTTAGATTTAAATATTTTACTCTTAAATATTTCATTCTATGCCAACTTCTAGGTAAATGTCACTTTGTTTTAGGTACTATCCCTGTATGTATTTTTCAGACATGTTCTTATTTTACAACACAGAGCAAGCAGGAAAAACAATACAGATGTTTTCCTTATACAGTGTACAACTTCTAGGTCAGTTTTCTTAAACTTCCCTGTGTATCTGAATCACCTGAAAAGCTTTTTAAAAATTATGCCCAGGATCCACCTATGAAGAGTCTGTTTTAATTGATCTGGGGTGGGGAGGCAGGTTTTTTTTTGTTTTTGTTTTTGTTTTTTTTAGAGCACCTCAGGTGATTCTCATGTGCAGCTACTATTTAAAAAATATTGTACTAAATTAATTATGCTTTGCAGATATGACATACTACATTTTCTTGGGCAAGTGAGCAAGGTTCTGGACTTGAAAACACTTAAGGATTCTAGTGACTAGAAATGTAATTTCTGTAAAACATTTTAGGTTATTATAGATTGTTTTGCTATTAGATAATCTGCCATGTAACTTATGATCTTTACTGTTTTAAAATTAATATTTCAATTCTAATAATAATTAGAAAGTGTGCTTGAAAATTAGCTTTTGTTAGAGCACCTGCAATATTATTAAAACCAGAAGTACTTTCACAAGGGATAAATAATTTCTGAAGGGTTCTTTAACTACTTTGCAAAAGTAGTCAATTACTATCTGATTAGTCCATGAAAGTTTTTTTTTGGTCTGTGGTTTTATTTTATTATTATTTTTTTAATTCTCTGCAGCTTTTCGATGTGCCTACTGTTTTTTCTTGAATCCTGCAAGAAAAACTAGACCTCAGGCTCCAAGGCTTCCAGAGTTTAGTTTTGAGAAGAGACAGGCAGTGGAAAGCTCAAGTTCACTTGGTCCCTTGCCCTCAGGAAGTGTGATTTCATCAGAGAACCAGATCACTGAAGGTATGAATATGTTAATTAAAAATTTTTATCTCTTAATGATATTTGCTATTTAACAATAAAAGCATAATGCTTTTAGATAAGAATGGATTAATTTATGAGATTTTGCAGCATGCATGTATCAGCTATTGCTCTGATACTCTAGCCTCCTGTGTGATGGGTCTGGTGTGTTTCAGTTTTAAAATACAGGTTATACTGTGTTAAGCAGCATCTAGCAACAGCTAGTTAAGCATTTGTTTATGGGTTGACATCTACGTGTAACTGTGGGAGATTTGACTCGTAATTTTTTCGTGGAATCATTTTTGCAATTTATTTAAGTGAAGCAGATTATAAGAATTATTCAACTACTTTAAAAGGGTTAAGTTCTGATAAGATTTGTAACTAACATTGATAAAATAGCTTTATGCCTACCACTGGAATTGGTAAGGTTACCAAGCAGGAAACTTTGGAATTGGAAAGTCATCCTTGCATTCTTTGGGTACTATGTTGATAGGACTGATATTCCCTTGCAACAATTTTTGGGGTCTTCAAGATTAATATTGCTAATGGATACCTTTGATGTAAGACAGCCTTATTTTAGGGAAACAAAATTTATCAGAATTTATTGGTTTTTAGAACTCATCTTGTAATTGTTTTAGGACTTCTTGAGGAAGTTTCATGAAAAAATGGAAAAGATGAGATGCAAGATCTGACTATTGCCAACTATTTCTTGTTAATATTAGGTGGGGAGCTGTTTGTTAAGCAGCTCTGAATCATGAAGATGCTAAAAGTATGGCACAGGCCATGATATTTTGGTGCTATGTCTGATATAGAAAAAAAAATCCATATTAGAAGTTTAGTTCACATAGTTTATTTAGCAGTCAGTATTCATTCTTTTAATTTCTAGGAATTCTCATTTACATATATTTGATTTCTTCTTTATATAACCACTGAGTAGTGAAAAAAACGGCTTTAACTAATAATAATATGAGACAGTGAATTTTCAGATGTGAGAAGTTTAGTATGAAAATTTGAGTACCTTTTTTGTTTTTTTAAACTTAGAATGAATGTAAAATATATGTATTGATTTGGGCTTGGCTTTTGGCTTACTAACATGTATTAAAATGAATTTGAACACAGATAGTCATGACAAGAAGCCTGTATACTATCAACATGGAATCAGTACCTTCACCTACTCCACTCCACGTCTGCAGCATCAACTCCAAACATAATCAGTTTTTTCTTTTGCTTAATTCATGCTCTGAGCTGCATGCTGTCACATGCAAATCAGCTGCCTTGCTATTGTAGCCTCTTGGAACTGAAAACTAAAGAATTTCATACTGAAGATGTCTAAGAAAAATTGAAGTCCTTTCCATGAGTAACCTTGCTTATGAAAGCTAAAGTGAATATTTGAAAGCTAATAGTTGAGACAAAAAGGAAACAAAACAGCCAGCAAAATAAAAATCTTGATAATGAGTTCCATGCTTTAATATCTTCTGCTAAGGTTGAGATGGATAGTTAGCAAACAACACCCAGCTATACCTTTCCTTCTCATCAAATCTAGGAGGAGCAATACCTCAGATGTCTCATTTTCTATCTGAAATCTCCAGAACGAAGTCTAACTGGCTCAAACTCAGCCCTAATAAGGTAATGTTAATAGGTGAAGACAAAACCTGAGGCAAGGTCTAACAACTCTGTAGGGCTAGAAACTGAAACAACAATTCCATTTGGTTAAGATAGTCTTGGGTTTAGTAACCTTTTCATACTTCTCCTTGGATTCACCAAAATGGCTATGAGAACCTTATTTCTTTGGCTTTCCAGAAGATTGAAACTTTTCTCCAAGACTACTATCTCACCACTATGATATACAGTTACCATTTCCAATTGACTAGGAAGTGTTCAGGTGAAAGATGAAGCTGCATTTGTTTTAAACCCTGGTGGCATACCTTTAATGATTATATTGAACTATTCAGTAACACCATATTGTCACAATCATCTCTCTGTGCTGACAGCCATTGTATGTGAGGGCTTAGATTTCTGATTTCTATGTTCTTAATGTAAAAACTTGAGGTCTTAAAAAAAAATCTTTCCTGCTTTAATTTTCATATTATTTAAAGTAGTGAAATAGCTCCTTGATAGTAGCAGAAATTGCAGAGATTAGGTATTGAATTCACAGAGGGAACCAAAAGGTAATTTTCTTCCATCTGAATTTTCCTTTCAAGAAATATTCTGTAACTATTTATATGAATAATCTTGAGTCATTAGAAGCAACTATTTTTTTTTTTTTCAATCTGTGATGCAAGACTTCGAAATTGAGTTTTGTCTTGGTTCTGCTACTGGAAGATTTTGCTTTTAGGATGAGACACAAGGCTTTTGAAAACTTTTTGGATCAATCTTTAGAACAACATATGAAACCTTGGAAAGTTTTCATCAAAGAAGGAGACCTAGAAGGACTTTCTCTCATTAATTACTCATTTGGATTCCTAGACTTTTCTTCTAAAACTGTGTATCCAGGTGCTTTGGCAATGCTGTATTAAAGAAACATAAGAAATTAGGACTATGGATTATCTTTCTATCTAAGAGCATATTAGACATGGTGTGCCAAAGTAATCAACTACTTTTAGGTTGCTCAGTTTCTTTTATGGCTAAATGAGTAGTGAATCTCTTCTAGGCCACATTAAAGTAGTTTATCAGTTTTGCTTTTTTAAAATGTGCTTTTCAAAATACTTGATGTGTAGCTTTTTTGTTGTTGTTGTTAACTATGATCAATATATAGAATAGGCGGTTTGTAGATTGTTAGTGTACCAGCAGAGTGATTTTAGGCTAGCATGTTTGAAAAATGTTGATATTGTTTTATTTATGTATGTATGTATTTATTTATGTTAATATTGTTTTAATTTGTCTAGATCTTATGTAATTATTTTAATAAAATATAGTTTTTGTTCAACTGGCAATAACTTGCTAATAATAAAACATGGCTTTTAATCAATACCAAAAAAAGCATAAGTAACATTTAAATAAGGTGAAATTTATTGGTAATCTGATTTCTTTTTTTTCTTTCTTTTAAGCAATATACTGTTACTGTAAGGTCATGTTGAACTAGAGAAAATTCTGTTTTTACTGTTGTTTGTTATGCTCTAGGAAATTGAACTATATGATAATGTAAATTTTGTTGAATCATGTATTTACCACATCCAAAAAGCTTGTACCTTTATTGATATTTAATTCCATACAGCTTCCTCAGGATGTAAACTTACCGATAGTATCTTTTTGCATGTTTGTTGTAGACCTAGAGATCTTTTGGCCTTTTGATTCTCTTTTCTTTTCTTTTTTTTTTTTTTTTAAAGATTTATTTATTTATGATAGACCTAGAGAGAGAGAGGGGCAGAGACACAGGAGGAGGGAGAAGCAGGCTCCATGCAGGAAGCCTGATGTGGGGCTCGATCCCGGAACTCCAGGATCGCGCCCTAGGCCAAAGGCAGGCGCTAAACCGCTGAGCCACCCAGGGATCCCCTTGATTCTCTTTTCTAAAACAATTTCTCCTAATGTTTTACATTTTGCCTAATAATGACATTTCTTACTCATCTAATGGATTTGTTCACCAGTGGTAGATAACAGTATTAGTATTACACAGTATTCTGTGTGTTCAGTATGAGTGATTTTTCTCATAGGTGGTTTTTATTTAATTGAATTTTAGTCATTGAGTCACTGGGTTAAGTTTTGAGATGAAATTCCTGTCTTTGTTCCTTAATATAAGTTGGCCATTTTCCTTAAGGCAAAAAGTCTTGTAAAAACTGCTTTAAGATCTGTGAATTCAAAGACAAACTGTCCATTTTAATAAAATAAATTCTCGGGATCCCTGGGTGGCGCAGCAGTTTGGCGCCTGCCTTTGGCCCAGGGCACGGTCCTGGAGACCCGGGATCGAATCCCACGTCGGGCTCCCGGTGCATGGAGCCTGCTTCTCCCTCTGCCTTTGTCTCTGCCTCTCTCTATCTCTCTCACTGTGTGCCTATCATAAATAAAATTAAAAAAAAAAATAAAATAAATTCTCCTTTGGGTAAGTTTTTAAGTCTACACATACAGTGGCTACTGATGTGTTAACAAGGCAAAAGTTTGGTGCATTAGCAGGACAAATTTTTGTAATTGTTATTATAAAAAGAAATAAAAAACAAGAATCTAAATGAATTCGCCAAAATATGAAGGATTTTCAAAGGTATAAACTAGATAGAATTATGTTTTGTTTTCTTTTTTCCTGTGGAAATTATAGATTTCTAGAGGAAATATATGAATTTGTTTTGCTAGACTATTATTTAATTTTCTTAGAAAATTATTCTTTCAAGAGCTAGAATAAAACCCAAAAGGTAATGTGACGTTTTAACATGTTTTTGCATGTGTGTGGTTTATAGATAAGACAGTGGTATTTGTTACACAGTTATACTCAGTTTTATGAGTTTGAGTTGTCTGGCTGAGTTAAGGCTTTGCCCAAACAACTGGAAACCAATTATTACAGTTGGGTAGAAAAAGCTTTTTCTCTCAAGAACATTAGGGAGAGGGGGCAGGGGGCAGGAGTGGGGAAAGGAAAATTCTGTAGGTCATTTTTGTTTTATCACATTATGATATATTGTTTTCTTAGCATTGTGGATGCCAATGTTGATTTTGAAAATTATCTTACGGATGGTATTGATCATTCAGGTAACTTTATTTTAACTTTAGTCTTAAACTGGTGTTGCACAGGGGAGAAAAGGCCTGTTTAATGAGTGTGAACACAAGGGTTGGTTTCTTTTTTAGTATTTATGCCCAAATATTGACATCTTCTATAATGTATTTTTATATTATCAAGCTATTTTTATATTTTTTGTATATTTTTTAATTGGAGTTCAATTTGCCAACATATAGCATAACACCCAGTGCTCATCCTGCCAAGTGCCCCCCTCAATGCCTGTCACCCCATACCCCCACCCACCTCCCTTTCCACTACCCCTTGTTCGTTTCCCAGAGTTAGGAGTCTCTCATGTCCTGTTACCCTCACTGATATTTCCCACTTATTTTCTCTCCTTTCCCCTTTATTCCCTTTCACTATTTTTTATATTCCTCAAATGAATGAGACCATATAATGTTTGTCCTTCTCTGATTGACTTATTTCACTCAGCATCATACTCTCCAGTTCCATCCACATCGAAGCAACTGGTGGTATTTGTCATCTCTAATGGTTGAGTAATATTCCATTGTATACATAGACCACATCTTTATCCATTCATCTGTCGATGGACACCGAGGCTCCTTCCACAGTTTGGCTATTGTGGACATTGCTGCTATAAACATTCCACCAAGCTATTCTAAACTGCAACTTCACAGAAAAAAATAGCTATTTTTATTAAAATAGGCAAATGATATTCTCCCATAGAAGTAAAGTAAATACTTCTGGAATATATTTAATAATCTTATTATAAAGTTTTGTGGTTTACTTCTTAAACATGTAATTCTGTTATTTTTGCATACCTAATCCACTTAAATCTTGTTTGGATGACTTTTCACAAAATGGCATTTGGCATCCAAAAATCAATTCTCTGTGTCGTTTAGACTGATGTCTGCATTATAGGCATTATGACACCTAGCAGTTTTTCTGTAGTATTACTGCTCTTAAAATTACTTTTCCACAAATTAACCTGGGGGAAGAAAAGTAGTCATCAATAGGCTTTTTGATTATTTTCAAGCCCTACCCATCATTTCACCAGTTTTTAAGGCTTTGAAATACAGTAAAGTATTGACAAGCAAGCTTTGTGTATGATGTCATTTTCTAATTGTGATAACCCATGGTGCTTCTTAGAGTTCATCTTTATGCATTTAAGAGTTAAAGTATTGTAGTACTTCTTTTTGTGTTATCTGCTTCAAGACCCCAGAGTTTAATTAAATTGGATTTGACCAATGATGTGTCTCTTTCTGAAAATAGTTACATCACAAAGCTTAAATGTGATAAACTATGAACTTGAGTACTTCTCCCATTTAAGTTCAGTACTAAAGTGATTGGTCATACAGAATATGACAAATTATCTGAGCCTATATTCACTTAAATATGTTTATTGGTGAGTTGAGTCCTAAACCCTGAGCTCTTTGTCTTTTCATTTCGTGTGGCTTTATTGATTTGTTCAGAAGGCTTTCTAAAATAAAACAAATTATAAAGTTCTTGGCAAGTAGGTGTTGCTCAATGGCCAGAGAGTTGTGGAAAACCGTGACTCTGGGAGGGTAGAATTACAAATGGTTGGCAACTCCTGAAACTTTCCACTGAAGCACTTGTTTGCCCTTGTGGCAGAAATGATCTGTACATGTCCAGAGAGTTTCATTTGCACTTTCTGCTCTTCATTTGTGTACTGGATCGTTCAGATAACAAAACTCACCTACTGTCTTTCTAGCTTGATTTTTGTAGATTCCAAGTGGTACTACAATGCCATTTTCAGTTCCTTTTAAGATAAAAATAGCATTTTTGTGGCACAAATGGGATTTGTGAACAATTCCTCACTATGTTTTGTGATTGTATGAATTTTCATATATTAAGACCTCATTAAATTGGATGTCCCTAACTGGAATTTTAGACTTGCATTCTATGTGTGAAAGAAGGAAAGAGGTTTTAATTGATTCTGTAAACTAGAGTCCAGGATATCTATTTAAAGAAATAATTACTTTTAAATATTTTAAAGTCTTGGTATGAGTGTGTGAGATATAGATAATTTGTATTTATTAAAACTGATTATGGTAAAACCATGAATTTGTAAGACCTCCATTTCCATTGTGCATATAGCACATAATTTCTTTGCAAAACTATTAATTCATTTTATTTATTTAGCAAGACTCTGACATGTACTGTAAAGGAGCTAAACTTGAACTTTTTACTAATGTAGATTGGCTTTTCCTTCAGATTTTTTGAGTTAATAACACTTGTAGTATATCATAAGGGATCTTTTACGAGATTAGTAAAATTTGCTTATTTGTTGGGCCAATGTGGTTTAGCCATATTTCTCCTAACAAGAATATTTGTTACTATTTATTACAAAAACAAAAGCTAGATTTTTATTTTTGACTTGAAAATTAGGAGGCCCAAAGCTTTCTGCTTCTGACAATCTCTCTCTCATTTCATTGTTTAAACTTTAAAAAATTAAAGAGACTTTACTGAACAAAATTATTATTATTATTATTATTAAGGGATTTTAATTTAATGAAACTCAAGAGAACTTAAAGGGAATACATTTTTAGATAGGAACCAAGACCCTCACTTAGCTTCCTCTATGGAGAGAGGGGCAAAAGACTCTTAACTTTCGCTTCCTTGTGTTCTAGGTATATAGGATATTCTGACCCAGTAGTTTAAATCCTGAGAACTTGTTTTGTAGAGGGATGGGGGGAGACTTGTCATGCCTTTGGAAAAGGTGGATCCAGACCATCTTAGTGTTTCAATAATAGAAAGGTAAATCAATGTGGGAAATAGCACTATACATACACACACACATGCACACACACACACATTTATTGCTTACAGAGTTGCCTGTGTGCAAGGGAGACAATTCCTTCAGGAAATGTAATCTGGGGGGTCAGTACATTGGCTTTATTTGCTGGGCTGTTGTCTTACAGCACATCAATCTGTTGGGACTTCATCTGATATATTTGGCATTTAACTTTCAAATGCATCTTTAGGAAGGCTCTTAAATACTGTGAAAATTCCCTAATTTCAGGAAAACTTTGGATAAAAGTATGTTTATGGGTTGGTTTTCCCCAAATTATTTTTTCCCCTTCATTCATACCAATTCCTATATGTAATAGGGCATTACGTATATATTTTAAAAGATTTTAAGGATAATGTTGGCCAGTTCTCTTGTTTCTTTGTCCGTGTATGTGTGTACTTACCTTTTGTTTATCTATCTAGCAGTTTTAATGTTTGAATATACCTAAAGTCTTGACCCTTTATCTTTTCAGAATCTGTAGAAGAACAAGATGTTCTTGATAACAGTACAGAGCAGACAGACGAGAAAATATCAGACACAGAGCAGACAAACCAAGGGACTGAAAAAGTATCTGGCACAGAGGAACCAGAGGAGAAGCAAGAGGCTGAGAATGAGGACACCTCAATGAATGAAGCCAAATCAGTAGTCCCCAGAGCCGATCCTATTCCTAATCCTGAACTCAGTGGAGAGTCTCTGATGGCCATGTAGTAAATGCTTTCACGTGCCTTCAACTGGATATTTGTAGTCTTGATGATGTCAGTCATTGCTTTCTAGGTGGTGCTTTCTTTCTTTCTTTCTTTCTTTTTTTTTTTTCCTTTCTCTCTCCCTCTAAGGATGTGTTTGATATCATTTGAATTCAAATTGCTTGACTATTTCAATATATCAGAGTTGTAGCTCCTGGGTGTTAAATTAAAGGCGAGTGATATCAGTAAAGTAAGATCCTTTGGAAATTATAAAGACCCACACTATTTAGCCCGCTTTTAGATGTTTTCTTCCATTCTAAAAGTAAACAAAGTAGCATTCTCATTTTCTCTATGTGTGACCTGTAAATAATACCATTTTGACATAGGAAGAACTTTGGTTATGAATAAGTTCTAATGGTGTTCATTTTAAGGAATGAAACAATTAAGATTTTTAATAATTATTCGTTAAAAATGGGTAGAATTTTAATTCTTGAGATATTTGTGTGTGTGGGATGTCTATTTAGGCATTTCCATTAAGTGGTAGGAAAGTTCTAACTGTAACTATATAGGCATTGGTACAAATTCTCAGTAAGAATGCAACTGAACAGTCAAGTGCAGTGTTTCTTTTTTGATGTTTCTTATTTTGCAGCTGGGCCAAAGGCACTTGATGTATATAACTAGCTTATGTTTACATATTAACATATAGGAAATATCTCTGCACTTGACTGTACTTGAATTCTGAGCATTATTTATACTTGTAAAATAATGGTGATATATAAGTGAATTTTGTGCTCTTGTGTGTATTTTGTTAAGGAAAATAAAGATGATCTGGCAGCAGTTTCTTTTTGTTAAATATCTAGACTTCTTCAGACAGTGTCTTGGTGGATGACGTGGCTACCTGAAAAATCTTAGGAAGAGCGCACGAAACAATTAATCTATAGACTCCTGAGAGCAAATTATGATGCTTCTGTTCAGACTAATTGCTTTTCAAATTCAGAGAAATAGTGACATTTAGAGGTTCTAATCAGAGATTAGAGTTTCCTGATCCAGGAAAACCTGAAACCATTTGTAATTTTTAATTTTGGGAGACAAATAGGTATTGTGAGAATAGATAGTTACTAGTAGTTCATTGGATTTAATAGATGTTTTAAGGATTGGGAAAAATTTTCATCCAGAATGATAATTCTTGGACCTTAAATACAGCGTGGTTATCCTTTTCATCTTCCTTTTATCATTCTTCTCCATTATTAAAAAAATTGAAATCAAAGGGAGACATATATAGGAATGGTGTATATGGCAAATATTTCTAAGTTGTACATAGTTTATTAAAAATTTGATAAAATAACATTTGTTATTTAAAAATTCATCTTTATGATCTAATATCTTATATCTGATAGGTATTTTAATGAATCTAATCTGTTAATAGTCTGAGTCATTATGGTATAGGGACCAGAGTTTTTGAGATCACAAAACTGGGTTTAAATTCTAGCTCTGCAGTCTTGGGCAAGTCACCCAACCTCTCTGAGACTGTTTTTTTTAACTGTAAAATGGGAAATATAATACCTACTCTTTGGGGTATAGGGATGATTAAAAATTATTTACATAATTTTTATGCCTAGCTCACTGCCTGATAATAATTAAGTAAATAGCAACATTTTATATTATAGATATCCTTGTGAAATATGGAAGGGCTGTAATTCTTCCTCTTGCAAATAAGGAAATTAAAAAATAATATGAACATACAATTCAGCTGCTCAGAATCAAGCCAGAGTTTTCTGCATCAACTTTTCTCTATCAAATGCATGTATATAAATAAATACATAGATTAAAGAAATAGGAACCTGAAACTATGGAATATAATCTTTTATGGGGAGGGTGAATCTCAGGTTTTATACATTATTGACCCATAAACATTTTAGTAGCATCATGCTGAAGTCTTCTTGTTTTTTGTTTTTGTTTGTTTGTTTGTTTATTTATTTATGGTATGAGTGGAAGGGCAGAGGAAGAGAGAGGAAATCTCAAGCAGATTCCCTGTTGAGCATGGAGCCTGACACGGTCTCATTCTCACCCTCCTGAGATGATTCCCTGTTGAGCATGGAGCCTGACACGGGACTCATTCTCACCCTCCTGAGATGACCTGAATCAAAATCAGTAGTCAGGCGCTTAACCAACTGAGCCACTCAGGTGCCCCGAGTCTTCTTGTTTTGAAACATTCAAATTCTGATGTACATTGCTTGAAAATGAAGAGTACTTCAGAGAAATATAATTGCATGATAGAATCAAATATTATGAGAAATATCTTTGAAAGAAATATGGAAGAAGATTAAAAGGGGATTAGTAAAATGAATGCAACAAGTGACGTGCTGTAATTGTATAGTACCCTTTAAAATAGAAAAGGTTATTCTGATACTGTAGTAAATAGTTAATGGTTTTAAGGAGTGGTGAAATGTTCTATTTCTGATTATTAAGACTAGTGTAAATGAGGAAAAACAAACTACTAAGTGCTATTGGCTAAAGTGACCTTTACTTTCCTACTTAGAAATGCTCAACAGATATTTTCTAAACTCTTCTGTGACCTCAGCATGATCTATAAACATGGTCTGGCTTCGACCTCTTCATCCCTCCTCCACCATAATGCTGTAGCCTCCAGGCCTCTTCCAGTTCTGTGACTACACTAAACCCATTCCTACATTAAGTCCCATCTGAAATATTCTCTTCTCAGAGAGATAGGCTCCTAAGTTCCCTATCTAAAGCTGGCCTCTATTACTCTCTCTCTGTCACGTCACTTTACTAATGGTCCTTACCGCAGTTTAAGTATTTTATTTGTTTACAAGCTGTCTATCTTTACGACATAAAATCTGTGTGTGCAAGGCTCTTTTTTGTCTTTTTTTTTAAAGATTTTATTTATTTATTCATGAGAGACACAGAGAGAGGCAGAGACACAGGCAGAGCGAGAAGCAGGCTCCATGCAGAGAGCCTGACGTGGGGCTCGATCCCGGGTCTCCAGGATCACGCCCTGGGCTGAAGGCCGCACTAACCCGCTGAGCCACCTGGGCTGCCCTCTTTTTTGTCTTATTTACCTGTATCTGCGGGTCTAGCACGCTGCTTGACCCGTTTATTATGTAAATGAATAATATAGTTGCTAAATCCAGTGAAAACTCTCAGTACTTATTTCACTGCTTTTCAGTATTGACATTGTTGAACACTCCTTTGGTTTGAAACACTTTTCTTTTTTCTTTTGACTTTTGAGCTTTCACACTCTAGTGCCTTTCTTTCAGTGTCCTTTTCAGGCTTCTCTTCCCCTGCCCACCCATTAAATACTGGTGTTCCATAGCTTCTGCCTCGTGCCAGCATTTCTTTACTCTGCAAATTCTCTCTCTGAAGGATCTCATCAACCCAATGGATTTCATTAACATTCGTTTCTCTGATTCTCCCATCTCCAGCCTTGATCTGTTTGCTTCACTTCAGACTGAATAATCACCTGCCTTCTAAATGTCTTTCACAATCAGAATATTAAAAAATGAACACTATTTTCTCCTTGAAACCTACAAAACTTAAAAATATTGTGTTTTTGAACTACTGTGTCCCCTCATTCTCTTCCCCCTTTTTCCCATATCTTCACTATCCATTTCTGTCTCCAAAACCATCTTCTCGTTTTTTCATTTCTCCATCCCATTAACATTAGTAATGATAATACACATTTGCCTTCTTACTCTGTGCCAGGTAACATGCTAACTGTTGTTATGTGTCTTATTTTATTCTTAGGTGTAACCTTGTGAGGATTTTAATTTCTGGATTATAGATGAGAAAACTGAGCTATAGAGAGAGTAAGTTTGGTCATTGGAAAATCTGGGATTTGAATGCAGACAATAAAGTCTTGCTCTTAATTACTGTCTAACTGCCTTCTCATCATTCAGGCCTCTATTGATAATAATCTCAGAACTCTCTTCATTGGTTTCTGCCTCCAATCTTGCCTACTTGGCTATTTATTTTGTGCACTATAGCCTGAATGAGTTTTCAGAATTGGAAAAGGAATCCTGGTACACCATTGTTTAAACCCTTCAATGATTCCTCATTGTTCTTGGGATGAGGTCCAAACTTACTACTGATAGGGCCTATATAATTTTGCTTCTAGTTACTTCTGGCATTTCTGACCACAACTATTGCCACCATTCCCACCCCACTTTTAATGTAGCTATCATAATGTTTTCTGTAGTTCATAATGCAAAAGTTTTTCTAATCCCCCAGGTTCCTCTTCCTCTTCCTGGGATATCCTCCTACTCACAAAGACACAGGGACACACAGTAAATAGTTGCTGAATTGCACTGAAATAGTAGTATGAACCCAAATTTGGAAATGTTGTTGGTAGTTGTTACTATGCCTTTTATTCTTAAATCTTTCTCAGCCTATTCATTAGATACAAACAGTATTGTTATGGAGAACACGATTGAGTCATGAGAGTTATAGCTTTGTATGTGGGTGAGAGAGAAAGGTAAAAGGGAGAGGTATTCTAATTATATAATGATTTCCATTAAGTATTGTATGCTGAGTGTCAGAAAAGCTGAATGACTTACACAGGTCATAGGGATAGCTGGCATCTGAACCAAGCAAAAACTCAGATCTCAACTCTTAATGCAGGATGCTTTATACTGAACCACCAATTTTACACTGCCAATCAAAATTAAGAGTTTAAGATTACTTTAAAAATGTGCAAGTTTTCTATTTTTTTCTAATATTACTTTGAAAAATTACAGTATTCTCTGTTGGATTATGTGCAAATCAAAGGGTCAAAGAATGGGAATAATTTATGGAATTATGAATAGCTATTTTGAAACAACCGTAAAGAACAGAGCTGCTTTAGAAAATCAAAAGAAAATAATATAAGTTATTATGTAGCATAGCCTTAATTCATTGTTAAAAAGTGTAGAAGACATTTAGATATAGTTTAATGGACTCCCAAAGAGCTATTATTAATAATTCAAGTACTTATGTAAAGTTGAAGCAAGATAAAGATGATTGTAAACTGATGATCTGCTAAATCTTTGTAATTTGACTTGTTTCAAAGTTATTGAAGATCTAAATATATTAACTCCACCCAGCTAATAAGTAAATGTATCAGGCTCTGAATTTAGACAATTTATAAATAAAGCAAAGTACATTTATTAGAATTCAAACATAAGAATAAAAATTTAAAAATACAGAATAAAAGCCTCATTAAATTCTATCAGTCCATAAACTATTAATTTGTCTCAACCTAATTTCTTTCCTTCTCAGAAACAAATCTATATTTTTTACTTCAATACTATTTAAAATTGTCTTTTTAAAAACTGTTGAATTTATTCAATAGTAGTTATTCTCCCAAGTGCCCTTTGGTTTGCCTTTGTGTGAAACTTAGATTCCACTTACTTTTCCATTCTGTCTCCTCCAGAGGTCCTGTTATGTGGCTTAATTTATACTACTTGTGGACTTTAGAAGAAAACACTATCCACTTATATAGCTCTATATTATTTGATGTTTTTTACAACCTAGATTTTCTGCTTTATGCATTTTTCTCTAGGTTCCCCCCCCCCCCAATATTTATACCTTCCTGTTTTTCTTTGGCAGCAAAAATGGTAGAAGTTGGAAGCACTCTGAGAAGATTAAAAAGTGTTCTCAAAAAATCTCCTTCATAAATTAGTTTTTTAAAGTTCTTATTCCAGGATTATATGAGAACAGGCCAGATTTTTAGCTGCCAAAGACTTTTACCAGATCCTTGGCATTTGTTTTAGGAAAATGGGGAAAATCATTTATTTTTGTGAAAATAAATATTTTTATCTTAGTCTGATATTGAAGGGTGAAGAAAGGGGGGAATTAAATGAACATTTTTTGAATACCTGCTCCTGGTCAGGCACTGTGCTCTAGATAATTTCACATTTCTCTTACAACCATGTGAGGAAGTGGAATCCTATTAAGCAGGAATTAATTCCCCAAGACCACTTAGTTTATGGAGGTTGTAAATGGAATCAGAACCTAGGATCTTTAGGTCCTTGTCTTGTTTGCTATCTGTGAGCCTTCTCTTTTGATAGCTAAAAGAATAGACTAGTGCTTTTTTGGATTTCTCCTATTTTTGTGATAATTCCAAGTGTTGCTTCAGGGCAGTTTTCTCAGCTGAACACTTGTCAGACTCTCTACACACTCTCCCCATGAAATGCTCTCATAATTTATCTCCAACATCAGACTATGAACTCCTTGAAGGCAGAGCCATATCTATTTTTACTTCTCACTATATTTCTAATGTCTGGCATGTAGAAGGCACCCTGAGTGAGCTGTTGAATAGGTAGTTAATATGCACACAGGTGCAGGCACATATGTGCACACACACTCAATGAAAAATACTGCTGTGCAGATTTTGTAGTGTGAGCAATTTTGTAAACCTCAAATTTGAATTATTGTGTAGGGAAATTATTTGATCCTCACAACCTTGGGGAGCTCTGATTGACTCCTTTGTCATCTTTTCTTTTTTGGATCTATCATCCATATTGCTGTAGGAGCTTTCTGAAACACAAGCTGGAGGGGAAATGGTGGAGGGATGAGGTCACTGGATGACTGGCATTAAGGATAGGGTGCTTGATGGAATGAGCACTGAGTATTGTATGCAACTGATGAAGCACTGAACTCTACCTCTGAAACTAATAAGACTCTCTTATGTTAATTGAATAAAAATAAAAATAAAAGAAGTTTAAAAATATTCTAAGGTTCATTTGTATGTGGCTGATTCCCTAGGTGGCTTTTAAGGATCCCCTTCTCTAGCTTTCTCTTAAACTACTCTCTTATGTGCTGACCACAGGCTTATGTGGTGCTATTCTTGTTGAAATCTCATTTCCTTAAGACCCAGCTTTATCTACAATCTTCTGAGTGACACCTTTCTCAGCTTTCTTTCCTAAGCAGTTACTTGCTTTTTATTCTCATTGTGCTTAATACATTATATATAATGTTGTCTCCTGACCTCTTGTTACTCTCTGCCTCCCTCGTTTGGTTGTGAACACTGAAGACAGGCTGTGTTTCTCAGTTTTATTTTCTCTCTCTTGCTCTCCTTAAACCAAAAGTAAGACATGGGATGATGTCTGTTACATGTATGTTTAGAGAGTGGACTCGTAAATAAGTGATGGACCTGACGTGGTCAGCTCTGGTGGCTTGTGTGCCACTTCCATCTGAAATGCCTATAATTAAAGTAATTGTGGCCAGAAAGTGAGAAAGACTAGCTCATGATTTGAAGCTATGCAAACTGACAGCACACTAAGGGAGGAGGATTTGTTTGTTTTTGTATTCTTAGTGCCCAACATAGATGCTCAATAACTGGATGAACTGAACTGCACATGACCTAAGGGCCAATGTGCTCGGGTGGGATTAGAGCACAGAGGGTCTTCTCTCATTCACGTGAATCCATTATTTGGCCAAGGTTTCTAAATTGTATATAAAATGATTTGGTTTAATAAACTCCCATTCTTAAAAAATATTCTTAGTTTCATTTGTATGTGAACCATACAGATACAGAATTTGTATCTATATTCCTCAACCTCTGATCTCATACTCTACTCACACATAGAATGGGGTATTTTAAAATATTTTTTTGTTTTTTTGTTTATTTTTTAAATTTCATTTCTGACCCATTTAATGTTATAATTCATGTTAACTTAGGAGTTTTCTGGGTTAAGTAGGTGCTCTTTTGACACTATCTGGTCGAGTCTCAATACACACAATACATATTTCCTCTTTCAGTAAATGCACCATTGGAAATTAGACCTTAAAATTGTGTATTTGCCTCAAAAATATATCAAAAGGTACTGTATATTGCACATGACAGGTATAATTAAAACTTGCACTAATATGATATGTTTTATGAATTATAGTCAGCTAAGTTATTTTTTTCTAAAAATGAAATAGGCATTTTGTGCTTTATTGTTGATAGCAAGAATGCTAAAGGCTTTGCCTACCTGTCAAGAGTTGATACATTTTATTGAATTATAGTGGTTTGCTTTTTAAAAAAATATTTTTCCCTAGAAACCAAAAGGAATCAAATTTTGGAATGATCTTGTGTTCTTCATTATGAGTGTTCATACCAAATAATATATGAATTTTTAGAATAGGATGCAATGAATTTTATAAGCTGAGTACAGGCTGAAATAAAATTGGTATGCTTGAAACATGTTTTGGGTGGATGTTGTAGATTCTTTTCAGCACATTTTTTTTTTCCTTCTGGTTTTTGAAGACCTGGATTCTTTTTGTGTGTTTGTATGATCTTGCTTTTTTTCCAATAGTCCATCTCCTGTAATTGGGCTTGATGAAATTAGATAGTATTTTATTTATTTAAAGATAATGCAATCATTACTGAAGAGTGGGCGATTTTATTCTCTCTTTCCTGCTGTCTTCTACCTCTCCCTACCCTTCCGCACAACACCCCCAACCACCATAGGAGAGAGCAGCAGGTTTTAGTAGATTTGGTTATGAGCAATTTATCCACCCAGCAAATAACTGTAAGCAGCAGTTTGAAGCAAGTGTGAATGTCCAGCACTCCTTTTACCGTAGGATGATCCAAAACTACTAAATTGTGTTTTGGGACAGTAGTGCTATGTATTTGGAGTTGGAAGAGGAGAAGTGGGGAGCATATGACTTGCCTTAATAAAGAAGCTGAATTCAGGGCCTGCTGTATTCCAGATAAGTAACAAGAGCATGGCAGTCGACACTTAGGTTTTTAACAGTGCTTCCAATACACATGTAAACAATTCAATTTGTGCATTATAGGCTTTATTGTCTCTAAAGAGTGATTTATATCCGTATTTCTGCATTATCGTCCACAAGGTACTGCCCTCTGTCAGAGGGCCTGTGCTATCTAATTTTTTAGACCTTTGTCTTCATTAGTACAGCAATTTTAGCTTGTGATCATTGTACTAGACCTCATTGATAAGCTAAGACAGTATGAGATTCATAGGGCTGACATCTAACCTTGCCACTGGCTTCTTTGACCCCTCTGCTTCCGAAACATGGGTTCATTTTTTTTAAAAAAGCCCAAGGTAGAACTCCATCTATTTTTCACACGCATTGTGGGCAGTTTAAAGGTTGGTCAGAATCAAATACTGTGCTTTCAAATTTGATAATGTATGAGTACAGAAGGATGACCTTTGATACATAGTCATACATCAACATGACATGAGCAGTAAATGCTGCAATTACCTTTACTACGTTGAAATGGCGCTTTAGTTTTCATCCTCAGAGCAATTATTGCAAAAGCAAAAAAATGCATTTGAGTTCTTTTTATGAATTTTGTAAAATAAAGTATCTTTAGAAAGAGTCCTAATTTATACACCTATTTGCCAGTGTGAATTTGATTTTTATACTATGCGGTTGTTCGCTACCGGAAGATTCTAATTGCTGACCTGATCATTTTAGGCAGATTGTGGTAAAGCAGTTTTGTGTTTTGTGAGTAGGTTATTTTTCAGAAGGATTAAATGCTGTTTCTTTACAAAAGAATTTTACCACGTGTATTTTCAAATATATTCAAGTCTGCTCCTAGTCATTTAAACGAATATTTAGTGATGTCAGGGACGTCTGTGTCGTGGCAACACACAGCCTGCATATTATGGCCCCTGCCATCCTTCATGGGATTGTTGCCCTGGGTGTTGATCCACACATTCATTTCTCCTTTAATGAGTGCCTTCTGTGTGCCAGGCACAGGAGATGGAAAAAGAATGAGGCATGGGCCCTATTCTCAGGGGGTTCCCAGGCTAGCGGCTAACACTTTAGTTCTCTCCTGAGAAGTCCTAAGATGGGAAAGCAGTAAGTTGACTCAGTAAGTGTTAAGTGAAATGTATGCTGGACTTGGAAAGGCGGAGACCAGGTTTACATTTGGACTTCTGCCTCTTTCCAGCAGTGTGACCTTGGGGAAGTTACATAACCTCTCTGAACCTTAGTTTCCTGGGCTATACAAAAATAATATGTCGTGCACAGAGCTGCTGCGAAAAGTAGAGAAGAGGGAAGTCTAGGCCAAGTGTGGCCCAGGACAGAAACTACTTCCTTTTCTACTTCCCATCCTCCTTTTCTCTCCCCTTACACTTCTCAATTAGCCAGTTTACTATTTCTCTATGAATTTTTTTTTCCTGGTATACAGGTGGGTAATAGGGTCCAAGAGCCTCCAGAAATTTCCTACACAATTTTGTATGTGTGAATGCACATTTTTCCAGGGAGAGAATACATAGCCCTTATCTCATTTTCAAAGTTGGACTGTGAGTCAATAGAGCAGGAGTGCTACAGCTCTCTTCCAGGAGAACAGCTCACTAATCAAAGAGATTACTTAACATTACTGTAATATTTGGATTAATGATGTAAAAAAATCAATTGAATCTCAAGTACCTTTTCTCTGGGCCTTAAAAGAATCCCTCAAATTATCTCTGTGGACAGAAGCCATATGCCAGGTACAAAGCAGCAATGCCATGCTAGTGGCAAAATTAATGTAAAATGGAACTCCAGTTTAGTGTGTGGGTCTTGCATGGTTTTAGACTGCTGGTAGGTTTATCAATGATCATATGTAGACACGAGAGATGCTTAAAACTTGTCAGTGAAGTTGAATTTTTAAAATAAGGTGGGAGTACTGTAAGGGATCACACGGTGTCTTACTGGATTTTGATATTATAAATATTTAGTTCCACCTCTCCGATTGCTCTTTAATTATTCCTGCCCCCCAAACCTCCTGCTTATGCAATGATGTCATGAAGTTAAGGATTTTTTCCACCAACACCTGCTTATTCTTTTCTCTTTTGTTTTTAAAAACATATATTTTTTAAAGATTTATTTATTTTAGAGAGAGAGAGAGAATGTGGGGGTATAAGGTGGAGAGGCAGAGAGAGAGGGTCCTAAGCAGGCTCCATGCTGAGCACAGAGCCCGAGGCTGGCTGGATCCCACAACCCTGAGATTATGACCTGAGCCAAAACCAAGAGTTGGCTGCTTAACTGACCACACCAACCAGGCGCCCCTCTTGGTTTGTAATATAAGAAATCGAAAACACAGTGGTAAATTTAAAAAGCTGTTCACTACATTAATGCATTGTAATGCATTAACTGTTTTTTCTTCCTTAGGTTTCCTTTTAGTCTCTAGTCCTTTTAGCCTATATGCTTTATAAATTGATATGTGCACAGTTGTATTCTCAAACCCAGCTGAGTGAGGTGCTCCGTGTAGTGTCCCACTTGCCACTTGTAACTTCCTTCACATGGGCTCTTGTCAGGCTGTGAGTCAATTACTGTCCATTCTGAAGCACCTGAAGGCACAGAGCTGCTGTCAGGTGATGAGTTTCCCCCTTGTACTCAGGCAAACACGGACTGGGGGCTTGGGGGTCTGGTTCTACTCCTTCCCCTAATGTCTCTTCTCCCGTGTCTCCTTCAGGATAGAGTTCAAGTTTGTGCATTTGCTTTGGAGGTCTAAACATACTGCATTGTAAAATGAAGTTCATCACAATTATTTTTGATAGTGACAAAAAATAGGTGAGCAAAATGTTCAGGATGGGAGACTGTTTAATGCACTTAAATATTTTTGAAGTGTTTTTAATAATGTGAGAAAATGTTCATGATTTAATATTGAGAGAAAAGTGGTTATAAGTTTGCACAGTATTGTATTATAGCCTGATATTGTGTGCAAAATAATATATATGTAAAGGGACTGGAAAGAAATAAAACAAATTTTAATTGATTATATTTGGGCTGTAGTATATGGCTTACTTTTTTCCTTCACCTTCTTTTCCTGTATTTTCCAAATTGAATATTAAGAATGTGTATTACTTTCAGCATTTCTGATTTTTTAAATAAAATTTAAAAAATCTGGAATAATGATCTATAGCAACGCATTGTGTTACAGAAAGATGTTTAAATTTAAGTTGATAATTCAGTTATTCCCAAATTCAGAACATTTTCACATGTGCAAAGTCATGGGAAAGTGTTGATTTTATTTATTTTATTTGTAGATTTATTTAAAAGATTTTATTTATTTGTGTGAGAGAGAGAGGGAGAGAGGAAGCACCAGCAAGGGGAGAGGAGGGACAGAGGGCAAAGCAGACTCTCCACTGAGTGGGGAGCCTGACATGGGGCTCAATCCCAGGACCCTGAGATGATGACCCAAGCTAAAGGCAGATGCTTAATTGAATGAGCCACCCAGGCACCCTGAAAGAATTGACTTTAGTTTGACTTCAAAAAAGAAAAAAATGAGTTTTTTTGAGCAGTAAAAATATAAAGACCTTGGTTACCTTGGAATAAAGGAGAGAAATGAATGCTTTATGAATGATATGGACTTAAAAATGAGGAAGGTATCTGAGACACTTAAATAATTTTCTTTTTCTTGTAACAGCTTAAAGCACACTCAGCTTTTGAGTGGTATGAAAGCCTCTCCCACATTTACATATTTTCTCCACCTACCTTTATGTGCACATATATATAGACATACACAGCTCATTAATTCCCTTAATAGGAATGAACCAAAGGTTTTGTCTTATAATAAGTAGTTGGTCTGTTATAAGCAACATGGCACCATAATTTTTGATCTTCCCTTAAAATATTTCTTTGGAAATCTCACAACTATTGAGACTGCTTTATGGATATTCATATAATTTCCTAAATCTGGGTTCTCATAAACATTTAGAAATAATCACAATGTGGTATATAGTAATGCAGCCTAGTACAGTTTGGTCTAGTTGCCTTGTGATAGCAATTATAGCCGAATCTGATTATAGCATCCCAAATTGAGAGTGTGTGGTAATTTGTGATAGGGATAAGAATGAATTTCCTGAGTTAGAAGACAAAATAAGTAAATTTATAGTATATGTAAGATTTTGTATTTTAAATATCTGATTATGTATAGCAGCGTATCTGGAGGACACTCTGATGTGCTGGTTCCCTACTTGGAAAATCGTTATTGACGGAATGCTTAATATGTGCCCAGGCTGCTATGAGACATCTTATATACACAGTGTTATTTGATCCTTAGAAGGATTCTTTGAAATAAATAATTTTCATCTCCATCCTATAGATAAGCAAACTGAAGTTCAAAGCAATTGAGTAATTCACCTAAGGTCAAACAGTTAGCAAGTCTTGAAGGCAGGGTGTGAAGCTAGGTTTATCCATACGTGTTCCACTGATCACACCCCCTCCCATCTTATCCATTTGTTAAAAATGGCTTTTTACTAGCCACATTTTCCTTACCTTTTGTACTTTAAAGTGATTAAAATATCATGTAAAAATGTTCTATACTTTTACTATTTTCTTTGGAAAATCTTTAGGTTGCCCTGATTTTCCAAAACACTATTAGAGATGTTACAATTATTTTAGAAGCTGGAAAGAAGTATTATAGTGCTTGTTGGCTTCTCCTCCCATTTATAAGGAACAGTGTAAATTCTTTCTGCTTTTATCATTGGCTCTGTTTCTTCTGTGATGTCACCCAGAGTTGATTTGCAACAGTGGAAAAGATGATTATAAGTTGCTCTGTATATAAATTTCTTTTCTTGGTCTAAAGCCCACATCTAAATTCTTTGATTCTGTGTCTCTTAAAAAAAAATGGTCTTTCCAATGAGATTTTTACCGAACGCACTCTAATATTTTTTGTCTACCAAAAGATTTTCCTGAGCACACGTCAAAGGCTGGTTTGGTTTATACAAAGGATGCAGACTTCTTCCTGGACTTCACAGTCACTGAAAGATTACGTGTTCTCTTACGTACCTTCAAGTCTCCACATAGATCAGTGCTTGGCAAACAGTATGTTCTCCATGCATGTGTGTTAAATTGTTTCTTAGCAGGACACTGTGCCCCATTACAGATGCTTACCCCTGAAGTTTGGAACTCTTGACTGGGTTGAAGAAGCCTTAATTTTGGATTTCCTTGCACCTCCATGTCTTCCCCTGAAGCCAGGGAGGGAAAGGTATGGACTGCTACTCTCCATAGCTCCCATCCCCTTGGGCTTTACCTGGAGGCTCAGGCATTGATGACTGGCCACCTTTTTTTCACCTAACCTTTGATTAGAGGTGCTGGCCCCAGAAAGGGCCGCACACTAGTCAGCTGCCTTGTCTGGACCTTCCTCTCCCCTTGCTCTGTGGTCACCCTGTGCTCGCCCACCACCAGCACCACCATACTTCAAATGCCCCACTCTTCAAGTTGAGGTTATCAACCTTTACCTTCATCCCTGATGGCTTTCCCATGCAGTCTTCATGACTCCTGTTTATTACGTGTAACTCATGTGTTGTGGTGGGGCTATTCACAAAGAGCATGCTTTCCACAAACTTCTACTAACACGTTTTGCTGTCAAACATTTTCGCCGGTCGTTTGGTAAGGCAGGGAAGGAACTTGCTGAGGGCTGTGAGCCTCTGGCCCTCCAAGGAGAGCGAGGGGAAGTGGGCTGCCCTATGCTTCCGAGCACTTGGACAGCCTCCACCTCTCCTAACACCTCCCGAGAGCAGCCTGGGGCCACCTTCATCAGTCTTCACAGCGCCTGGTGTCTTTCCCAGCAGCCCACGGGGCTCTAGTTTTCATGCCATGTTCCACGGAACCCTGAGATTCCACGAGGGTCCTCCTGTCGTGCCTCAAACATTTGACACCATTTTTAGTATGAATGTGTAGAAACTTTAAAGGATGCACACATCAGTCTGTGTTATAACAAATTTTAACTCCAGAGGCAACTAATTTGTGTTCCTTCTGATGGATTGACTTCATAATACACAAATGCTATGAATTAGAATTTGTGAATAAAATCCTCTGTAACCTAGATGTTGGTCATCCCTGTAGGCAGCCCCCATTCTCACTCCATGCTCCATGCATTCCAGAAAAGGACCCTGCTCTCAGGCCCCAGCCCCTCTCAGCTCTCCTCTGGGTTATTGTAGCAGGCGCTCTTCTGTGGTCCTTACAACCCATTCCCACCAGCAGCCAGAGTGAGCCTGCTCCCCGGGTCTGACCACTCCTACTGAAAACCCTTCCCATAGCTCCCCATCCTTTTTTGTTCTCACTGTTGTTTCATTTGTGCCCCCCTACCCCACCCCAGGTTTATTGAGATATAACTGACATATAGCACTGTGTAAGTTTAGAGTATACAATGTGTTGATTTGACACATTTATAAACTGCAGCATTTTACCACCATGTAGTAGCAGCTACTACCTCCATCCCGCCAGATAGTTACCCCCCCACCCTTTTTTCTTGTGGTGAGAATGCTAAGATCTGTTCTCTTGGCAACATTCAGGTATATGATGTAGTATTATTGGCTATAATCACCATGCTGTACATTAGATCCCAAACTTGTTAATCTTATAACTGGTTTGTACCCTTTGACCAATATTTCCCCTTTCCCCCCACTTCCCACCCTACTTTCTTTTGCTCTGAGTTTGTCTTTTTAAGATTCCATATATAAATGATATCACATGGTATTTGTCTTTCTCTGAAATTTCACTTAGCATAATGCCTTCAAGGTTCATTCAGGTTGTTGCAAATGGACCATTGCTGAATAATAGTCCGCTGTGTATGGATAGATAGATAGATATCTCACATCTTCGTTATCTATTCATCTGTTGACAGTCACTTAGGTTTATAGTTGAGATCCATAGTTCCCCACCTTATATAGGGTAAAAGCCCAAGCCATTGCAATGGTCTACAATGTCCTGTACTAATCACCTTCACTCCTTGCTTGATGCTTCTGCTCTTATTATCCCATCTCTCTTTGGCCTCCCTGGATTCCTTTGCATTCCTCCAACATGTCAGCTATATTCCTGCCTCAGAGTCTTTTCTCTTAATGGTCCCTCTGCCTAAACATATTTGCTTAGCTGGACCCCCCCACCCCATCCTGAGGGAAATATTGGCTTGTCTTTTTCCCTGACCTAAAAATACCCTCCTTAAAATATCCCTCTATTTTCCTTGCCTGCTTTTTTCCTCCACTAAAATTCTGTAAAAGTTCTCTATTATCACTAATATTCAATAGCAGTGTTACCACCATCTAACACTGTGTATTTTGTTTCTTTGTTTACTATACTCCTACCTCCGGTAGAAAGTAACCCACGTTGCCAGACATTTCTGAATGTTTTGTCCCCTGCTGTATTCTCAGTATGTAGCAGCTGGTAGATTGTCAGCAAATATTTGAATTCTCTCGAAATAAACCATGAGCCCCAGAACGTTATTAAATAGGCTAGACTTTCCTGGGACTTTTGCGGGAGAGATGGACAGGATGGTTTATATCCAAGAGAAGATCCTTCTTTCAACTATTTTCTCCTGTCAATTATTCCTTTCCTGGAATAGAGACTGAATTGTTTTGACTTAAGAGAGCTGCTCTCGGGATCCCTGGGTGGTGCAGCGGTTTAGCGCCTGCCTTTGGCCCAGGGCGCGATCCTGGAGACCCGGGATCGAGTCCCACGTCGGGCTCCCGGTGCATGGGGCCTGCTTCTCCCTCTGCCTGTGTCTCTGCCTCTCTCTCTCTCTGTGACTATCATAAATAAATAAAAATTAAAAAAAAAAAAAAAGAGAGCTGCTCTCCTAGAGCCTTGGATACCTCTAATACACAGAATCTTTTTAGGTTAGTACAACATGTAATCAGGCAAACAAGGCAATAATGTTCATGAGAATCTCAGAGTGAGATGTGCCATAATACAAAAGGATTTTGATGGAGAAAAGATTTATGAAAATTCTTTTTAATATTACCTTTAAATGCAATGACCTATATAAGCCTAAATAAGTGACTTAATTTATCCTCCCTATTTTTCCTAACCTTCAACCATGAACCACCTTCTCCTTCACCTCTACCACCACCCTACTGATGAGGTAAAGCTAAATGTATTGTCCAAATAAGATTATTCAAGCCATTTGCTTTTTCTTGTTCCTATTTTATTTTTTGGCCATTTCGCTGTCATTATTTTTCCCATCTGGATGACAGTATAAGAAGATATGATGAAGGTAGTCAATGTTATCACTTATGATAAAAAGTTGGGTGGGGGAGAAAAGAACAATTATTGGCCAAAAGGAAATTTAAAGGGTCCATAAGGATTGGACCTCCATGTATTTCATTAGTACACATAATTGACAGCAATACGAATGCATGAGAAATGATGTTCTTTGCTTCCCTGTTTCACTATTAGCACACATGTATTTCATTAACACACATACGCAAGAGCAATACACATGTGGTAACAAATGAGTTTTCTTAACCAGCCATTTTGCAAAGTTAGTGAGTGCCTTTGTGTGTGTGTGTGTGTCTATTTTTAAGGCTGATCCACTGGTATATGTAAATGTAAACACCTCTGTACGCTATGGTGACATCTTTAAGTAATTGAAAGCTCAGCATGAAAGTTGTGTCCAGCCTTAAGACCACTCTCAGTTAAAAGGTTAATCCTTCTAACAGTTGAGTAGGCTGCCCTCTCAGACATATCTCAGAGTAGAGAATTTATTATATAAGGTACAACCTCATTGGGTATGCGAGGTAAATAACCTCATTAAGAATGGAATGTGAAGGAGATACAGTGCTATTCAAATAGGGTGAAAGGGGGCCAACAAGGTAAAACAGAAGGCAGTTATGGAAGTCAACCACTGCTTTTATTTTGTGTTTCATATTTTGTGCTGAATAAAGCAGGTTAAAAGGGCAAGCTGCTTAGCATTGAGAAGGGTCTCAAGGAAAGAGGGCTGGGCAATTCTTTGGGTGAAAAGCAATAGAGTAAAAAAAAAAAAAAAAGAAAAGAAAAGCAATAGAGTAGAACATAGCTTGTTGGTCATTGATTAATTGAAGAATCCCAGAGGTTGGAAAATGTTGACTACTGTGAGGACTGTAATAAAGAGATGCTTCTGGATCTAAAAACCCCGATAGACCTTGGGCACTTGTTTCCCAGAGGCATGGATAGCTTCAGATTGATGGCTTGATTAAAGCTCCTCTTGTTTGACTGAGCTCTTTTGTAATGCTGCTCTAAAAAATTCCTCTCCTACTTGAGGTGCTGAGCAATGGTCTCCTGCCAGTTAGTGTCTACACTTACTGTCATCTACATCTATATCATCCACAGTTACAGCATTTACCTATTATCAAAAAAGTTAAATTGCTCTTGAGCCTCCAGAATTAAGTATTCCTAAAATGAAAGGGTTGATGGGTGTTGGAGGTTCTTTGGTTCAGGCTTCTGTCTATAGATTGTTAAAGGAGTAATGGATATAGAACACCTTGATATCTTCTATTTTCTCAAAAATACCATGTCAACACTCGGGCAACAACTTTTCCAGGAGGGTCTGCAGTATGTTTCTACAACATGAATTAGCTCTTATGCAAAAAGCTCTTAGGAGAATGAGGTCAGTAAAACTCAGAAGTCCTGTCGGTCAGACATGATTTTTCTCAGATCATTAAGGCTTTGCATCACCAAACAGCAGCTGAATACAGCAAGCCGTGGAAGAACAGAAAATATAGAACCTCCAGCCAAACTAACTTAGGAAAAAGACCATGCTGTGAACAGTTGGCTCTGTGTGTTGTCTTGGAAGTGCTTAGCGTGTGGTTCTCGCTGATCTCTTGGTATTTTGTTCTTGTCTCCACTAATCAGCAGCCTCGATCCTTTATTGTATCCCTTCTGTCAAGCTGTCTTCTCTCTCTCTCTCTCTCTTTTTTATTGTGATAAAATGTACATTTTTTTAAAAAGTAAAAATTCCTGTGTTACCAGTTCTTTCAAGTCAGGAAGTTAACTTGACACAGTTTTTTTTTTTTTTTTTTTAACTGTTAGAATGTTTTTATTAGTTTTATTATTCTTTTTGTTGGTGTTTTTGTTACAACATTGCCTAAGTTTTGAGTGATCTGCTTCTAACTCTATCTTTCCTTTAAATAAATAAAATAAAATAAAATTTTAATAAAATTTAATAAAAAGTCCTGTGATTTTGTGGAATGCAGGTATTTTTTGAAACAGATATGTCTCTTAGAGCAGAAGAGCCTGCATTGCATTTCCTTAATGCATGTCATATGGCTGTTATAGCTGATCATCTTTGAGGCTTGTCTTAGGAAGCTAGACTCAGGTTGGAGCAGGATTATCTATAAAGAGCCAATAAGAGGTTCTAAGATCAGCCAGGAGACTTGTTGAAATTTTTGTAAGCTCTTTAGTGTCAACGTTCAGAAGTCTCACAACTCATCAGTCTTAACTGCAATGTTTTTATTCCATATGCTGCTTCTACTTTCAGTGAGTGAGAATGTATGAAATGTTGCCCTAACTTATTGTAATGGGAACTTCTCTGAACTTTCTTGTGACCACTAGAAACAATTTTTGGTGTCAAGAATATAGTTTACTCAGCACACAATGAAGTTCCTTCCTTTTTTTTTTTTTTTTAAAGATTTTTATTTATTTATTCATGAAAGATACAGAGACGGAGAGAGGCAGGGACACAGGCAGACGGCGAAGCAGGCTCCATGCAGGGAACCTGATGTGGGACTCGATCCCGGAACTCCAGGTCACGCCCTGGGACGAAGGCAGGCGCTAAACCACTGAGCCACCCAGGGATCCCCATAAAGTCCCTTTCTAAACCCTTTTTAGTTACATAAGAATTATGAATTTTCAGGGACGCCTGGGCAGCTCAGTGGGTGAGCATCTGCCTTTGGCTCAGGTTGTGATCCGGGGTCCTGCGATCGAGTCCCACGTTGGCTCCCCGCAGGGAGCCTGCTTCTCCCTCTGACTCTGTCTCTGCCTCTGTCTGTTTGTCCTGAATAAATAAATAAATCTTTAAAAAAAGAATTCTGAATTTTCAGATGGGATATTTATTTTCTACTGTCTCCTCTGCCCCTCACCCAGCACTTAGGACTCTTGTTCTGTCCTCTTCTGCTTCTGCTCATAATTAATTGGACAAATCACATGGAGGTGATCTTAAGGATGCTATTTCAACTCAATAAGCATGCACTGAACATCTACTATACGTAGAAAACTTAGCTATATACACCAGATCAGAAATTGGTGTCTTACCAGAGAACTTCTAGGGATAATGTCTTAACCCAAGACGGTGACTAGAATGGAACAGGGACTCAAGTATTCTTTAAGTGTCTCTTAAACCTCCTAAGGAACTGATCCTGATATTTTGCTGGATGGCGTATTTGCTACGGTGTCCGCCAACAAGGTGGGAGCCAAGAGAAGGGAATTTGGAGGCTGATGGGCATTTATGCCTCAGAAGCTACCTTATTTTGTGACAGGTTTGCATCCATGGCATTAGGTTAATGATGTGTGTATGGGTGTGTACGTGTGTGTGTTCAAATTACTCCACAAAAGACCTTGAAACCTGAAGTGTCTCAACAACTAAATTTCTGTCACGAGACCGTAAAACTTGCCTGGAATAGTGAAATTCCCATGAAATTGAATTGATCCTCAAATTATTGCTTAAATGATAGGACAGTAGAAACTTAAAAGCTTATTAATGCTAATGGGAATTGCTCAGCTAATGCTGTGCAAGACCAGTTGAGAACTGCACTAGATATGCTACGAAAAAGCCATTATGCTCATCTTTTCATAGATGCATGATTTGTTTTATTCTTAAAACATTTGAGGTTTAAAGTTTTTATACCGTGCTTTATGAATAGAAGTGTAATGAGGTTGAAAACCAAAATAGTGCTCACTACTGTGCATAGAAATAGAAAAAAAAAAAGAAGTGTTGGCTGAATGCTGCCCATTTGAATCCCTATTTCTAAAAATCCAATTTAATTTTTTATTACTTGTCTCATTAACCCCAAGATTTAGAAAATTGAGTGCCACCTGAGTAAAATAAGAGTGACAATGCAAAATAGTTTGAAAAGACTTAGTTTTTCTATTGATCTTTCCTTAGACATCTTAAAATTAAAATGTTCTTACATTATAAAACTATTTTGCAATATGTTTGTGATTTATCTGCAAGTTTGAACCTACCTGTCTTAAATGTATACTGAGCCTTTATTTATGCTTTGAAAATATAGTAGATAAAAAGCATAAGTGTTTCTGATATTATGTTTTGTCATCCCCAGCTAAGAAGATTGAAATCTTGAGAAACAATTTTCTGAAGAAATGAAATCGTATGCCCTCCTGAACCCTTGGGGGAAAATAGCCTCTCTGTTTGCTCAGAATATGAAACAGTAAAACAGTACAAGTAAAGCAGACAGCCATGCCATGCATGTCACATTTCTCTTTGTATCGTTTGAAATGATGTTTTAAGATTTTCCTGGGGTTTTATTTATTTATTTAAGAAATAACTGGAACAAATAATATTTGCACAATCTCACTGATGTAAGAGTTTCCAAAGACAGATGTATTTATTTTCTGGGAAATGTGAAAGATTGCTTTATAACGCTTGTATTCTAGAACTTCACAGACAATATGTAAAAGAGAAGATTTGGGAGGTGCTCCATAGTGGTAACATTTCTTTATTTCTATTTTTATTTTTATTTTTATTTTTATTTATTTATTTATTTATTTATTTATTTATTTATTTATTTATTTATTTTAGTGGTAACATTTCTGAAAAATGTGAAGAGTCCTTTGAGGTCTTTGTCTGCTGGATCCTAAGAGAGTACTCTAGTAGACCCATTGGCTTCATAGGTAAGTGGAAGAATGACTTACAGAGGAAGAAAATTTTCTAAAAGGCAAAAATGAAAAAACATGGTGTATATTTTAATGGCTGTGTTTTTCAAAGGAAAATGATCACATTTAAAGTAGGCATTTCTGGATATTGTCACCTCTCATCCCTCAAAGCAATAAATATCCCCTTTGTGTTAGATGATGGTCCAGACAATTCAGTATTGTTGAAGTTGGAATGTTAGATTCTGTAAAATCCAAAGTAATCTTTTGTTTCTACAAGTTGACATAATACATTCAAATACTTTTGGTGGCACATCTCTTGCTCTTCTTGTAAGACTTTGGGCTTCAGGAGAAGAGATCTTCCTTCTCCTCATTTATGAATCTGATTAGGTAAATCATACAAATAAGATTTTTAAATTTTACTTTGTAGGTAAACTGTATTATAAAATTATAACAGTACATAACTGGGCAAAATCACCTGTCAGAGGCAGTTTGTAAATAAGGAAATAGAAATCCATCTTCATATTTATATTCAAATGTTATTTCTGATGCCAAGTGATTTTCTAAGCTTGATTACTCACTTTAATCAACAACCTTGGCTCCACACAGTTTGGCTCACTCCAAAAGTCTAGACTTGTCTCCAATGATAAATATTGGTACCACTAGGAATATTCAGAGGCATAGGTAGCAAGCTGTGAAGGCATCCCCGGAATGGAGTTCCAATGCTGCTTTGAGAAATGACAGCGTCGTGGTCCTAGGCTAATGGCTTTTTAGGAAAAGCACATATCTGGCATATTCATGTAAAAATCAGCAGCTTTACTATGGAGTCGTATCTTGTTTACCATTTTGACTCAGAAATACATCTCTCCCAGATTCCTTAAGAACTCAGGAAACTGTTGGTAGCTGCCATGTTTTAAATAAAGCACATGGGATAAAAGTTTGAGCATCAGAGAAGAGGGCTGGTCTCAAGAACTGTGGATGAAGTTGAGCCACTTGGCGACTTTAACTCAACTGTTGGTTGCTGATCACTACCTTCAAGAAAGGGTTCCTTGACTTCGATGTATATTTATGTGCTATTAGAAAAAATATATATTTGTTTATTTAGAAAACACAAGGTATAAAATAATTAGAATATGTATTTTAAAATATTTATTTGAGTGTTATTTAGGTTCAGGTACGGAACAACAGTGATTCACCATCCCTGTATGTTATGCGGTGCTCACCACGGGGGTAGTTAACCATCTGTCACCGTACAACGCGATCACAGTATCATTGACCCTATTCCCTATGCTGTGCCTTCTATCCCCATGACTTAGACATTCCATAACCGGAAGACTGTACCTCCCACTCCCCTTCACCCTTTTGCCCATCCCTCCATCCCCACCTTTCCTCTGGCCACCATCAATGTGTTCTCTATATGTATAGGTCTGGTTCTTCTTTTTTGTTTATTCATTTGTTTTGTTTTTGCAATTCCACGTGTGAGTGAAATCATATAGTATTTGTCTTTCCCTGCCTGACCTACTTCATTTAGCATAATACCCTCTAGGTCTGTCCATGTTGTCACAAATGGCAAGATCTCATCTTTTTTTATGGCTGAGTAATTATTTCCGAGCTATCTAGAATAGTGATACAGCAGCCCTGTTCTCAGATTGTTTTATAAGACTTTTTTGGGGAGGTCTTTTTAGTGCATTAATTCTTAAAACTCATGTTAGAACCTTTTTGACTGCAAGTGGCACAACTCCAACTGGTTTAAGAAAGAGGGGAATATTTTAGAAGTTTACAGGTTTATCTTACGTGATCTAAATTTAGGCAGAGGAACATGTGGCTAGACCTCAGGGACAACAGGATCAACACATTCAAGTGCCCTCAGAATTCTTGCTCTATTGAATTCTCAACTGTATTTCACTCTGCTGGTTTGTCTGCCCTCAACCACCATGGAGCAACGTTCTCTATGCGGCAGAGAACCCACGGTTGATGGTGCCCAGCCCTGCATCCCACAGCTACTGCCACTAGATTTGCCATCTGTCATTTCCCAGTTCCAGCTCAGTCAAGCCAGACACCATGGTGTCTTTAGGTCCAACAACCATGGCCAAGAAGGTCATGCAGTCCCCACTGGGATCACATGGTTGTAGAGAAAGGGGCTGGGGAGAGAAGTTCTCAAGAGAAGGGAGGTTTGAGGCAGCAAGCATACCAGAAGTCCACCACAATTTGCAACCACAAGTGTTAAGTACTCCAGGAACAGAGGTGATGAAGTGTCAAGCAGGATGGCCTGAATGCCCCCTACATGTTTAAGATGGCCTGCCTTCCAGATAACCTTCAGGGCTTGAAAAATAGAGAGTTCTCCAGACCCCAGAATCAGTGAGAGCAAATGTCCCACGTTTCCTTGACCTCACCGCATAGGTTACCTGTGGTAGGACGGCAGTTAAGGATGGGGGCTCCGGAGCCAGACTCCCCAAGATGAAATCCACCCTGCTGGCTGCATGACCTTCCGCAGGTTCCCTAACCCCCTGTGTCCCAGCTTGCTCATCTGCGAAATGGAGATAGTACCCACTTCAGAGGGGGGGTCTGAGGATTCAGTGAGGTTTCAATACCTGTACCCGACAAATAGTCAAGAGCCTAATACCTATTAGCCATCGTGACTGTTCTGCTGCTGCTTTTCATAGTTACATGATAAGAAGAAGAAACCCTACAGGAAAATCTCTCTATGTCTTCGCCTCTGCTGCTCCTGGCACCGGGGTGGCCGCCTCCTGTCCTCGCAGCACCCCAAACCCGCACAGTGGCCACGGCCCAGCTGCGTCCTCTGGCTGCACAAAGCATCCTCCAGGCAGAAGGCGTGGACGCTGCTGTTGGGCCGTCCTGGGGGATTTTGGACAGTATGGGCCGTGTCCGGTTTGTGTCTGTGTTGTCAGAGGTTGACAGATGGGAGGGAAGCGATTTGGGGCGGCAGGGCGAGCAAGCACACCCTTTCAATTTTCTCTCATTTTTTTAAGTTTTTTTTTTTTTAAGATTTTATTTATTTATTCATGAAATATACACACACACAGAGAGAGGTAGAGACACAGGCAGAGGGAGAAGCAGGCTCCATGCAGGGAGCCCGATGCGGGACTCGATCCCGGGTCTCCAGGATCAGGCCCTGGGCGGAAGGCAGGTGCTAAACCACTGAGCCACCCAGGGATCCCCATTGTCGTTGCCTCCACTGTTCCACCTGGTATTTTCCTCCTTCGGTCCTTGACTTCTTGAAATCCTTCCAAGCTCAGTTCAAATGCTGTGTTCTTGGCCAGGCCCTCTCCCACCGGCCAGCCGAGGCTCTGCACCCGCTGGCCACTTGCCTTCCCGGGTGCAGGCGGCCTCACCTAAAACAAAATGGGATGCAGAGGGCTTGTTTTCAGGGCTGCATGAAGAAACTGTGTAGTCAAATAAATACACTTCTTTGCTCAGAGGTAGGGTATATGCAACCAACCCTGGCTTTAAAAATACCAGCTTGGGGCAGCCCAGGGGGGCTCAGCGGTTTAGCGCCACCTTCAGCCCAGGGCCTGATCCTGGAGAGCAGGGATCAAGTCCCCATCGGGCTCCCTGCATGGAGCCTGCTTCTCCCTCTGCCTGTGTCTCTGCCTCTCTCTCTCTCTCTCTCTCTCTCATACTCTGTCTCTCATGAATAAATAAATAAAATCTTAAAAAAATATATCAGCTTAATGTATGTATGAATGTAGTTCTGTTTGCCCTACAGCCAGCAAAAGGCCCACTCATTTCCTAAATTATTCTACTGAAATTTAAAACTGGTTCTCATATTCTTGGTAAAAAAAAAAAAAAAAAAAAAAAAAAAAAAAAGATGGTACCTACTAAAGGATTCTTTCTATTCCAAGGTAAATTAGGACCCCCTACTTCCTGACTCTATTAGATTTTAATTTAATTCAAATGGTTAAGCACAGGGAAGCCAAATAATCTGAAGAAGCCAAAAGAAAATTTGCAAAAAGGGAAGAAGAAACAGGTGGGATTTATGCTATTTCCTGGTGGGTTTCAGGGATCAGATTAAAGGGTAGTGAGCAGTCTGTGGAAAAAGACCAGCTGCCAATTTAAAAAATGTGAATTACTGAGGGTAACTAATGTCCTAGGCTCCCTTAATTGTGAAAAATTAGTGTATTCCCAACCTCAAATTGTATAAAAGCACTTTTTATAGTTCAGGTGGTCATTTTTTTTGTTTTTTCCCCAAAAGGAGATGAAGTAGATGAAGATGTACTATAGATGTCCTCTATATAGACAGAGGACACAATGCCTGTGTCAAGGTCAATCCAAAGCCATGTGCTCTGAGAGCACGTGTCCATGAGCCACAACGTCTTTCCTGTTTTAATATGGGCAAGTCTTTATTTTCCCGTTCCACAAATAGCAAGTGTTCATTCATGAGATATTTTATCTAAGTATTCATTAGTATTAAAAAAACATGCTTTTAATACTTCGGTGGCTACATAAAACTGTTAAATTAAAAACAAAAAAGGCGGTGGTGGTGGGTACGAGGAGAGTTTTCATAAGCATGGCCAAAATTTTCTGGGTGACTTATTTAAAAAAACAAAAAGTATTTTAAACCATGATTTTTAATTACTGGCTCCTACATAGGAGTCCATGAGTCTGTCCTCAAAAGCCCAACAGAACAGGCTGAAATATTTTAAGAATGTAGGCGTGCCATGTCAAATAATTTGCTTAGACTGGTCTTTTTCCCCAGTGATTTGGTGGATTTCCAAACCTGATTCTTTCTTCTATGTCTCCCAGCTCTCATCTCAAGACCGTGTATCATCTGTTTTTCTCTTTCTAATTCCCTTCCCAATCTTTCTTCCCCCAAATCTCCTCTTCACTGGCCACTTTCCTATCAGCCCAGATACTCAAGTTTTTGGCATCCCTAAGGAGTCTTCTGTATCATGTATCTTGCCTCTCTGACCCTTAACTTGTTCCCTCCTTTTTCCAACCAAGTATCTGAAAAAAGAAAAGTCTATTCCTGCTGCTTCCACTTTAACTCCAAGGTCTAGCTTCCACCTCCGGTGTTTACGTCGCAAAAGTCACCAGTGTCCAGCTAATGACTCACTCGGTGGCTTTGCTTGGTTGGGCACTGTTGACAACCCCTTCATCTGATGCATCTGCAGCCTCGCTTTCCTTGTTCAAGATCACTGCTAGTTCCGGCTTTTCTTAGTCTCCTTCAGTGTCTTCTTGCCTTCCTCTGCTTCCCTTGCCTTTAGTGGTTGACATTATTTTTGGGTCTCTTCTTGCCACTTTATATTTTTTTACTGGTGAACTCATTCATTCCCATGGCTCTCACTATAGCATGTGTGCCCACATGCTGATATCTCCAAATTTAGCATTTCCAGAGCCGAGATGGTCATAAATGACATCTGATCCCATAACTTTGTACTTCCAACTGTTCATTCCTTGTATCACTATCAGTTATCTTTAAAAATATATATAGAATTCTGGGGGCACCTGCTAAACTGTAGGGGCCCGGAGGGTCGGGACCACATCTTGTTCATCTGTCCACCTCATATCCTTAGTTCTATCACATCTGGCGTGTGTAAATGCTCCATACAAGTTGGTTGGCTGATGGGTGACTGAATTGGTTAAACCAATGGGTGGTTTTGGTGAAGTGTAGTCTGCCTATAATTATACCACATATCATGGAACCCAAATAAGAAGATAACTTCCAAAAAATTATAACCACCCTGATATTTTTACAGTATATAATCCGTGTCCTTGGGATTGTTATCAGCAATGATGTATCTATAAGTATTGTTCATTTTGATGGTAACAGGTTTTTTTTTTTTTTAATTTTAGAGCTTTCTCTAACTTTCATCTAGAATTCCTAATATCACCCCCTGTCTTTTTCTCTACTAAGGTTAGCTTTTGTTACTTCTGGCCATGCAGCTTTGCCCTGTATCAGTTGACAGTGTTGCCTGTGAGGACAGGTCCCACAACTAATACCATCATCTGGGAAATAACTAGAAACTGCTGAGCCCCTAGGAATAGAACAGGAAGGCTGGCACTTGACCTGAAGAGCATTGGGCCATTAGCCTGGGTCTAGTCTTTCAGGCTAAAGACATTGCAGTTATGAAGACTGTCTTGTTTCTAGAACGTTCCAGGAAGGAAATGTCATTTCCTCTACCCATACTGTTCACTTCTTTATTGCCCCCCTTCCTTTTCTCTCTCCTCTTTTCTGCTGCCTAGTTCCACAGAGGATTTAAGGATCCTTATTTGGTCCATAAATATATCAAGACAACATATGTTAGGAGTAACTTTTTAAAAGTCAACGAGAAAGAAATGATAAATAAAATGGAACCAGGGATGAAGCTGGTTCCAAAGTGCTTGTTACAAATGTCTGAATGCTTGCTAGAGGCAGAATTTAGTATTTCCAGTTTGACTCTGAGCTTTTCTGCAGCTAGTAAGAAGAGGAAAAACCTGATAAGCTATGTAATTCACGACATCTGTAAGTAAAAGCACAATCGGTTTCCCACACACAAACCATTCCTTGTGCTAAGACCTGAAAAACAACTCATAAAGTGGATCTTAGGTAGTTGCTGGCTGATATTCTCAACTACATCTTTATCATAGATGAATATTTGTCTTTCTTTTTGAAATGACATCTGTAGGATGGACTATGGTATGATTATTCAGCTGAGCATCGTTTCAGGCAATGGTACTATTGTGAACTCGTCAGAATTTGATTTGGAGTCCCTGTAATTTGCACCTTTCCTCCTTGACCTCTAGTGAGTTTTCCTGAAGGAGGTTCTATTTGAGGCAGTTTCAGGACGTTGTATGAAGACGTTCAGGGCAGGGTTTGCTACCTTGAGAATTTGTTCACAATGGGTAGCATAACTTTGTACAGTAAGTAATGCACACATTCAGTGAGTCTGGTTGCCTAGTTTAGATGAAATGGCTCGTGCTTCTGCCTCAGAATAGTGGATGGCAAAGCCCGAAGTGATGGAGTGCAGGGAGCGGGTGCGGATGGATGTACGCACACTCTCATTTTCCCTAAATAACAAAGTGGGTTTCTATGTGCCTACTGTACCTGTCCTCAGCTCAGAGGGGGCACTAAACCTTCTGTTGGCCAACATCAGGAGGGCTCTTCCGCTCTCCATGCCACTGCTCACTCTTACCTTCTGTCATTCACAGGCCAGATGACAAAGATCAGCCCTGGGTGACTGCTTGGTCCCTCTTGTGTTTCTTGCTCTCACTTCCTCCACCCAGGTCCTGGTCTTATCCCAACAGCTGTCTCTGGTTTTCCCCAGGAGTGAGTGGGGGCATTCACTGGCATTGACCTCTACTTGACCAATCTCCCTCCTTTGCGTGGGGTCTGGCTCACTTGGCTGGCTGACCTGACTTGGCCCAGTTCTTACCCTGTGACCCCCTCCCTACCCTGTTCATTGATATCAGGAGCTGAACCAAATGTTCACATATTAGACAAATGACATGTTTGGTAGAAAAACAGTCTCACAAGGAGAAGTATATAGATTTAAAACCACATGTCAAGTACATTGAT